>NW_026529712.1:0-58836 GCF_028500815.1 Rissa tridactyla | reverse complement strand
TGCTGCCTTCAGCCTCGACACCACCCTTTCCCACTTGGCGCCGCGCCAGGCACAAAAATGGCCATACCGCTGGACATGGGTCCCCCGCCCAAAGAGCCAGCAGGGAAAATTATGCCTTGTTCTAAAGCTCTTTGGGAACCGCTTGCGTAGCCCCACAGACCTGGGGGCTGCGGGCTTTCCTGCTGCCTTCGGCCTCAAAACCACCCTTTCCCACTACGCACCGCGCCAGGCATAAAAATAGCCATACGGCTGGAGATGGGTCCCCCGCCCAAAGAGCCAGCAGGGAAAACTATGCCTTGTTCTAAAGCTCTTTGGGAACCGCTTGCGTAGCCCCACAGACCTGGGGTCTGCAGGCTTTCCTGCTGCCTTCAGACTCGACACCACCCTTTCCCACTTGGCGTCGCGCCAGGCACAAAAATGGCCTATGGCTGGAGATGGGTCTCCCGCCCAAAGAGCCAGCAGGGAAAACTATGCCTTGTTCTAAAGCTCTTTGGGAACCGCTTGCTTGGCCCCACAGACCTGGGGGCTGCGGGCTTTCCTGCTGCCTTCAGCCTCGACAACACCCTTTCCCACTTGGCGTCGCGCCAGGCACAAAAATGGCCTATGGCTGGAGATGGGTCTCCCGCCCAAAGAGCCAGCAGGGAAAACTATGCCTTGTTCTAAAGCTCTTTGGGAACCTCTTGCGTAGCCCCACAGACCTGGGGGCTGCAGGCTTTGCTGCTGCCTTCAGCCTCAAAGCAACCCTTTCCCACTTGGCGCTGCGCCAGGCACAAAAATGGCCATATGGCTGGAGATGGGTCCCCCGCCCAAAGAGCCAGCAGGGAAAACTATGCCTTGTTCTAAAGCTCTTTGGGAACCGCTTGCGTAGCCCCACAGACCTGGGGGCTGCGGGCTTTCCTGCTGCCTTCAGCCTCAAAGCCACCCTTTCCCACTTGGCGCCGCGCCAGGCACAAAAATGGCCATACGGCTGGAGATGGGTCCCCCGCCCAAAGAGCCAGCAGGGAAAACTATGCCTTGTTCTAAAGCTCTTTGGGAACCGCTTGCGTAGCCCCACAGACCTGGGGGGTGTGGGCTTTCCTGCTGCCTTCAGCCTCGACACCACCCTTTCCCACTTGGCGCCGCGCCAGGCACAAAAATGGCCATACGGCTGGAGATGGGTCCCCCGCCCAAAGAGCCAGCAGGGAAAACTATGCCTTGTTCTAAAGCTCTTTGGGAACCGCTTGCGTAGCCCCACAGACCTGGGGGCTGCGGGCTTTCCTGCTGCCTTCAGCCTCAAAGCCACCCTTTCCCACTACGCACCGCGCCAGGCATAAAAATAGCCATACGACTGGAGATGGGTCCCCCGCCCAAAGAGCCAGCAGGGAAAACTATGCCTTGTTCTAAAGCTCTTTGGGAACCGCTTGCGTAGCCCCACAGACCTGGGGGCTGCAGGCTTTGCTGCTGCCTTCAGCCTCAAAGCCACCCTTTCCCACTTGGCGCTGCGCCAGGCACAAAAATGGCCATATGGCTGGAGAGGGGTCCCCCGCCCAAAGAGCCAGCAGGGAAAACTATGCCTTGTTCTAAAGCTCTTTGGGAACCGCTTGCGTAGCCCCACAGACCTGGGGGCTGCAGGCTTTGCTGCTGCCTTCAGCCTCGACACCACCCTTTCCCACTTGGCGTCGCGCCAGGCACAAAAATGGCCTATGGCTGGAGATGGGTCTCCCGCCCAAAGAGCCAGCAGGGAAAACTATGCCTTGTTCTAAAGCTCTTTGGGAACCGCTTGCTTGGCCCCACAGACCTGGGGGCTGCGGGCTTTCCTGCTGCCTTCAGCCTCGACAGCACCCTTTCCCACTTGGCGTCGCGCCAGGCACAAAAATGGCCTATGGCTGGAGATGGGTCCCCCGCCCAAGGAGCCAGCAGGGAAAACTATGCCTTGTTCTAAAGCTCTTTGGGAACCGCTTGCGTAGCCCCACAGACCTGGGGGCTGCGGGCTTTCCTGCTGTCTTCAGCCTCAAAGCCACCCTTTCCCACTTGGCGCCGCATAAGGCACAAAAATGGCCATACGGCTGGAGATGGGTCCCCCGCCCAAAGAACCAGCAGGGAAAACTATGCCTTGTTCTAAAGCTCTTTGGGAACCGCTTGCGTAGCCCCACAGACCTGGGGGCTGCGGGCTTTCCTGCTGCCTTCAGCCTCAAAGCCACCCTTTCCCACTACGCACCGCGCCAGGCATAAAAATAGCCATACGACTGGAGATGGGTCCCCCGCCCAAAGAGCCAGCAGGGAAAACTATGCCTTGTTCTAAAGCTCTTTGGGAACCGCTTGCGTAGCCGCACAGACCTGGGGGCTGCAGGCTTTGCTGCTGCCTTCAGCCTCAAAGCCACCCTTTCCCACTTGGCGCTGCGCCAGGCACAAAAATGGCCATATGGCTGGAGAGGGGTCCCCCGCCCAAAGAGCCAGCAGGGAAAACTATGCCTTGTTCTAAAGCTCTTTGGGAACCGCTTGCGTAGCCCCACAGACCTGGGGGCTGCGGGCTTTGCTGCTGCCTTCAGCCTCAAAGCCACCCTTTCCCACTTGGCGCCGCGCCAGGCACAAAAATGGCCATACGGCTGGAGATGGGTCCCCCGCCCAAAGAGCCAGCAGGGAAAACTATGCCTTGTTCTAAAGCTCTTTGGGAACCGCTTGCGTAGCCCCACAGACCTGGGGGGTGTGGGCTTTCCTGCTGCCTTCAGCCTCGACACCACCCTTTCCCACTTGGCGCCGCGGTAGGCACAAAAATGGCCTATGGCTGGAGATGGGTCCCCCGCCCAAAGAGCCAGCAGGGAAAACTATGCCTTGTTCTAAAGCTCTTTGGGAACCGCTTGCGTAGCCGCACAGACCTGGGGGCTGCAGGCTTTGCTCCTGCCTTCAGCCTCGACAGCACCCTTTCCCACTTGGCGCCGCGCCAGGCACAAAAATGGCCATACGGCTGGAGATGGGTCCCCCGCCCAGAGAGCCAGCAGGGAAAATTATGCCTTGTTCTAAAGCTCTTTGGGAACCGCTTGCGTAGCCCCACAGACCTGGGGGCTGTAGGCTTTCCTGCTGCCTTCAGCCTCAAAGCCACCCTTTCCCACTTGGTGCCGCATCAGGCACAAAAATGGCCTATGGCTGGATATGGGTCCCATGCCCTAAGAGCCAGCTGGGAAAACTATGCCTTGTTCTAAAGCTCTTTGGGAACCGCTTGCGTAGCCCCACAGACCTGGGGGCTGCAGGCTTTGCTGCTGCCTTCAGCCTCGACACCACCCTTTTCCACTTGGCGCCGCGCCAGGCACAAAAATGGCCATACGGCTTGAGATGGGTCCCCCGCCCAAAGAGCCAGCAGGGAAAACTATGCCTTGTTCTAAAGCTCTTTGGGAACCGCTTGCTTGGCCCCACAGACCTGGGGGCTGCAGGCTTTGCTGCTGCCTTCAGACTCGACACCACCCTTTCCAACCTGGCGCCGCGCCAGGCACAAAAATGGCCTATGGCTGGAGATGGGTCCCATGCCCAAAGAGCCAGCAAGGAAAACTATGCCTTGTTCTAAAGCTCTTTGGGAACCGCTTGCATAGCCCCACAGACCTGGGGGCTGCGGGCTTTGCTGCTGCCTTCAGCCTCGACACCACCCTTTCCCACTTGGCGCCGCGCCAGGCACAAAAATGGCCATACGGCTGGAGATGGGTCCACCGCCCAAAGAGCCAGCAGGGAAAACTATGCCTTGTTCTAAAGCTCTTTGGGAACCGCTTGCATAGCCCCACAGACCTGGGGGCTGCAGGCTTTCCTGCTGCCTTCAGCCTCAAAACCACCCTTTCCCACTTGGCGCCCTATCAGGCACAGAAATGGCCTATGGCTGGAGATGGGTCCCCCGCCCAAAGAGCCAGCAGGGAAAACTATGCCTTGTTCTAAAGCTCTTTGGGAACCGCTTGCGTAGCCCCACAAACCTGGGGGCTGCAGGCTTTCCTGCTGCCTTCAGCCTCAAAGCCACCCTTTCCCACTTGGCGCCGCGCCAGGCACAAAAATGGCCATACGGCTGGAGATGGGTCCCCCGCCCAGAGAGCCAGCAGGGAAAATTATGCCTTGTTCTAAAGCTCTTTGGGAACCGCTTGCGTAGCCCCACAGACCTGGGGGCTGCGGGCTTTCCTGCTGCCTTCAGCCTCGACACCACCCTTTCCCACTACGCACCGCACCAGGCATAAAAATAACCATACGACTGGAGATGGGTCCCCCGCCCAAAGAGCCAGCAGGGAAAACTATGCCTTGTTCTAAAGCTCTTTGGGAACCGCTTGCGTAGCCGCACAGACCTGGGGGCTGCAGGCTTTGCTGCTGCCTTCAGCCTCAAAGCCACCCTTTCCCACTTGGCGCTGCGCCAGGCACAAAAATGGCCATATGGCTGGAGAGGGGTCCCCCGCCCAAAGAGCCAGCAGGGAAAACTATGCCTTGTTCTAAAGCTCTTTGGGAACCGCTTGCGTAGCCCCACAGACCTGGGGGCTGCGGGCTTTCCTGCTGCCTTCAGCCTCAAAGCCACCCTTTCCCACTTGGCGCCGCGGTAGGCACAAAAATGGCCTATGGCTGGAGATGGGTCCCATGCCCAAAGACCCAGCAAGGAAAACTATGCCTTGTTCTAAAGCTCTTTGGGAACCGCTTGCATAGCCCCACAGACCTGGGGGCTGTGGGCTTTGCTGCTGCCTTCAGCCTCGACACCACGCTTTCCCACTTGGCCCCTGGCCACGCACAAAAATGGCCATACGGCTGGAGATGGGTCCCCCGCCCAAAGAGCCAGCAGGGAAAACTATGCCTTGTTCTAAAGCTCTTTGGGAACCGCTTGCTTGGCCCCACAGACCTGGGGGCTGCAGGCTTTGCTGCTGCCTTCAGACTCGACACCACCCTTTCCAACCTGGCGTCGCGCCAGGCACAAAAATGGCCTATGGCTGGAGATAGGTCCCATGCCCAAAGAGCCAGCAAGGAAAACTATGCCTTGTTCTAAAGCTCTTTGGGAACCGCTTGCATAGCCCCACAGACCTGGGGGCTGCGGGCTTTGCTGCTGCCTTCAGCCTCGACACCACCCTTTCCCACTTGGCGCCGCGCCAGGCACAAAAATGGCCATACGGCTTGAGATGGGTCCACCGCCCAAAGAGCCAGCAGGGAAAACTATGCCTTGTTCTAAAGCTCTTTGGGAACCGCTTGTGTAGCCCCACAGACCTGGGGGCTGCAGGCTTTCCTGCTGCCTTCAGCCTCGACACCACCCTTTCCCACTTGGCACTGCGCCAGGCGCAAAAATGGCCATACGGCTGGAGATGGGTCCCCCGCCCAAAGAGCCAGGAGGGAAAATTATGCCTTGTTCTAAAGCTCTTTGGGAACCACTTGCGTAGCCCCACAGACCTGGGGGCTGCAGGCTTTCCTGCTGCCTTCAGCCTCGACACCACCCTTTCCCACTTGGCGCCGCGCCAGGCACAAAAATGGCCATACCGCTGGACATGGGTCCCCCGCCCAAAGAGCCAGCAGGGAAAATTATGCCTTGTTCTAAAGCTCTTTGGGAACCGCTTGCGTAGCCCCACAGACCTGGGGGCTGCGGGCTTTCCTGCTGCCTTCGGCCTCAAAACCACCCTTTCCCACTACGCACCGCGCCAGGCATAAAAATAGCCATACGACTGGAGATGGGTCCCCCGCCCAAAGAGCCAGCAGGGAAAACTATGCCTTGTTCTAAAGCTCTTTGGGAACCGCTTGCGTAGCCCCACAGACCTGGGGTCTGCAGGCTTTCCTGCTGCCTTCAGACTCGACACCACCCTTTCCCACTTGGCGTCGCGCCAGGCACAAAAATGGCCTATGGCTGGAGATGGGTCTCCCGCCCAAAGAGCCAGCAGGGAAAACTATGCCTTGTTCTAAAGCTCTTTGGGAACCGCTTGCTTGGCCCCACAGACCTGGGGGCTGCGGGCTTTCCTGCTGCCTTCAGCCTCGACAACACCCTTTCCCACTTGGCGTCGCGCCAGGCACAAAAATGGCCTATGGCTGGAGATGGGTCTCCCGCCCAAAGAGCCAGCAGGGAAAACTATGCCTTGTTCTAAAGCTCTTTGGGAACCGCTTGCGTAGCCCCACAGACCTGGGGGCTGCAGGCTTTGCTGCTGCCTTCAGCCTCAAAGCAACCCTTTCCCACTTGGCGCTGCGCCAGGCACAAAAATGGCCATATGGCTGGAGATGGGTCCCCCGCCCAAAGAGCCAGCAGGGAAAACTATGCCTTGTTCTAAAGCTCTTTGGGAACCGCTTGCGTAGCCCCACAGACCTGGGGGCTGCGGGCTTTCCTGCTGCCTTCAGCCTCGACACCACCCTTTCCCACTTGGCGCCGCGCCAGGCACAAAAATGGCCATACGGCTGGAGATGGGTCCCCCGCCCAAAGAGCCAGCAGGGAAAACTATGCCTTGTTCTAAAGCTCTTTGGGAACCGCTTGCGTAGCCGCACAGACCTGGGGGCTGCAGGCTTTGCTGCTGCCTTCAGCCTCAAAGCCACCCTTTCCCACTTGGCGCTGCGCCAGGCACAAAAATGGCCATATGGCTGGAGAGGGGTCCCCCGCCCAAAGAGCCAGCAGGGAAAACTATGCCTTGTTCTAAAGCTCTTTGGGAACCGCTTGCGTAGCCCCACAGACCTGGGGGCTGCAGGCTTTGCTGCTGCCTTCAGCCTCGACACCACCCTTTCCCACTTGGCGTCGCGCCAGGCACAAAAATGGCCTATGGCTGGAGATGGGTCTCCCGCACAAAGAGCCAGCAGGGAAAACTATGCCTTGTTCTAAAGCTCTTTGGGAACCGCTTGCTTGGCCCCACAGACCTGGGGGCTGCGGGCTTTCCTGCTGCCTTCAGCCTCGACAGCACCCTTTCCCACTTGGCGTCGCGCCAGGCACAAAAATGGCCTATGGCTGGAGATGGGTCCCCCGCCCAAGGAGCCAGCAGGGAAAACTATGCCTTGTTCTAAAGCTCTTTGGGAACCGCTTGCGTAGCCCCACAGACCTGGGGGCTGCGGGCTTTCCTGCTGTCTTCAGCCTCAAAGCCACCCTTTCCCACTTGGCGCCGCATAAGGCACAAAAATGGCCATACGGCTGGAGATGGGTCCCCCGCCCAAAGAACCAGCAGGGAAAACTATGCCTTGTTCTAAAGCTCTTTGGGAACCGCTTGCGTAGCCCCACAGACCTGGGGGCTGCGGGCTTTCCTGCTGCCTTCAGCCTCAAAGCCACCCTTTCCCACTACGCACCGCGCCAGGCATAAAAATAGCCATACGACTGGAGATGGGTCCCCCGCCCAAAGAGCCAGCAGGGAAAACTATGCCTTGTTCTAAAGCTCTTTGGGAACCGCTTGCGTAGCCGCACAGACCTGGGGGCTGCAGGCTTTGCTGCTGCCTTCAGCCTCAAAGCCACCCTTTCCCACTTGGCGCTGCGCCAGGCACAAAAATGGCCATATGGCTGGAGAGGGGTCCCCCGCCCAAAGAGCCAGCAGGGAAAACTATGCCTTGTTCTAAAGCTCTTTGGGAACCGCTTGCGTAGCCCCACAGACCTGGGGGCTGCGGGCTTTGCTGCTGCCTTCAGCCTCAAAGCCACCCTTTCCCACTTGGCGCCGCGCCAGGCACAAAAATGGCCATACGGCTGGAGATGGGTCCCCCGCCCAAAGAGCCAGCAGGGAAAACTATGCCTTGTTCTAAAGCTCTTTGGGAACCGCTTGCGTAGCCCCACAGACCTGGGGGGTGTGGGCTTTCCTGCTGCCTTCAGCCTCGACACCACCCTTTCCCACTTGGCGCCGCGGTAGGCACAAAAATGGCCTATGGCTGGAGATGGGTCCCCCGCCCAAAGAGCCAGCAGGGAAAACTATGCCTTGTTCTAAAGCTCTTTGGGAACCGCTTGCGTAGGCGCACAGACCTGGGGGCTGCAGGCTTTGCTCCTGCCTTCAGCCTCGACAGCACCCTTTCCCACTTGGCGCCGCGCCAGGCACAAAAATGGCCATACGGCTGGAGATGGGTCCCCCGCCCAGAGAGCCAGCAGGGAAAATTATGCCTTGTTCTAAAGCTCTTTGGGAACCGCTTGCGTAGCCCCACAGACCTGGGGGCTGCGGGCTTTCCTGCTGCCTTCAGCCTCAAAGCCACCCTTTCCCACTTGGTGCCGCATCAGGCACAAAAATGGCCTATGGCTGGATATGGGTCCCATGCCCTAAGAGCCAGCTGGGAAAACTATGCCTTGTTCTAAAGCTCTTTGGGAACCGCTTGCGTAGCCCCACAGACCTGGGGGCTGCAGGCTTTGCTGCTGCCTTCAGCCTCAAAGCCACCCTTTCCCACTTGGCGCCGCGCCAGGCACAAAAATGGCCTATGGCTGGAGATGGGTCCCCCGCCCAAAGAGCCAGCAGGGAAAACTATGCCTTGTTCTAAAGCTCTTTGGGAACCGCTTGCTTGGCCCCACAGACCTGGGGGCTGCAGGCTTTGCTGCTGCCTTCAGACTCGACACCACCCTTTCCAACCTGGCGCCGCGCCAGGCACAAAAATGGCCTATGGCTGGAGATGGGTCCCATGCCCAAAGAGCCAGCAAGGAAAACTATGCCTTGTTCTAAAGCTCTTTGGGAACCGCTTGCATAGCCCCACAGACCTGGGGGCTGCGGGCTTTGCTGCTGCCTTCAGCCTCGACACCACCCTTTCCCACTTGGCGCCGCGCCAGGCACAAAAATGGCCATACGGCTGGAGATGGGTCCACCGCCCAAAGAGCCAGCAGGGAAAACTATGCCTTGTTCTAAAGCTCTTTGGGAACCGCTTGCATAGCCCCACAGACCTGGGGGCTGCAGGCTTTCCTGCTGCCTTCAGCCTCAAAACCACCCTTTCCCACTTGGCGCCCTATCAGGCACAGAAATGGCCTATGGCTGGAGATGGGTCCCCCGCCCAAAGAGCCAGCAGGGAAAACTATGCCTTGTTCTAAAGCTCTTTGGGAACCGCTTGCGTAGCCCCACAAACCTGGGGGCTGCAGGCTTTCCTGCTGCCTTCAGCCTCAAAGCCACCCTTTCCCACTTGGCGCCGCGCCAGGCCCAAAAATGGCCATACGGCTGGAGATGGGTCCCCCGCCCAAAGAGCCAGCAGGGAAAACTATGCCTTGTTCTAAAGCTCTTTTGGAACCGCTTGCGTAGCCCCACAGACCTGGGGCTGCAGGCTTTGCTGCTGCCTTCAGCCTCAAAGCCACCCTTTCCCACTTGGCGCCGCGCCAGGCACAAAAATGGCCATACGGCTGGAGATGGGTCCCCCGCCCAGAGAGCCAGCAGGGAAAACTATGCCTTGTTCTAAAGCTCTTTGGGAACCGCTTGCGTAGCCCCACAGACCTGGGGGGTGTGGGCTTTCCTGCTGCCTTCAGCCTCGACACCACCCTTTCCCACTTGGCGCCGCGCCAGGCACAAAAATGGCCATACGGCTGGAGATGGGTCCCCCGCCCAAAGAGCCAGCAGGGAAAACTATGCCTTGTTCTAAAGCTCTTTGGGAACCGCTTGCGTAGCCCCACAGACCTGGGGGCTGCGGGCTTTCCTGCTGCCTTCAGCCTCAAAGCCACCCTTTCCCACTACGCACCGCGCCAGGCATAAAAATAGCCATACGACTGGAGATGGGTCCCCCGCCCAAAGAGCCAGCAGGGAAAACTATGCCTTGTTCTAAAGCTCTTTGGGAACCGCTTGCGTAGCCGCACAGACCTGGGGGCTGCAGGCTTTGCTGCTGCCTTCAGCCTCAAAGCCACCCTTTCCCACTTGGCGCTGCGCCAGGCACAAAAATGGCCATATGGCTGGAGAGGGGTCCCCCGCCCAAAGAGCCAGCAGGGAAAACTATGCCTTGTTCTAAAGCTCTTTGGGAACCGCTTGCGTAGCCCCACAGACCTGGGGGCTGCAGGCTTTGCTGCTGCCTTCAGCCTCGACACCACCCTTTCCCACTTGGCGTCGCGCCAGGCACAAAAATGGCCTATGGCTGGAGATGGGTCTCCCGCCCAAAGAGCCAGCAGGGAAAACTATGCCTTGTTCTAAAGCTCTTTGGGAACCGCTTGCTTGGCCCCACAGACCTGGGGGCTGCGGGCTTTCCTGCTGCCTTCAGCCTCGACAGCACCCTTTCCCACTTGGCGTCGCGCCAGGCACAAAAATGGCCTATGGCTGGAGATGGGTCCCCCGCCCAAAGAGCCAGCAGGGAAAACTATGCCTTGTTCTAAAGCTCTTTGGGAACCGCTTGCGTAGCCCCACAGACCTGGGGGCTGCGGGCTTTCCTGCTGTCTTCAGCCTCAAAGCCACCCTTTCCCACTTGGCGCCGCATAAGGCACAAAAATGGCCATACGGCTGGAGATGGGTCCCCCGCCCAAAGAACCAGCAGGGAAAACTATGCCTTGTTCTAAAGCTCTTTGGGAACCGCTTGCGTAGCCCCACAGACCTGGGGGCTGCGGGCTTTCCTGCTGCCTTCAGCCTCAAAGCCACCCTTTCCCACTACGCACCGCGCCAGGCATAAAAATAGCCATACGACTGGAGATGGGTCCCCCGCCCAAAGAGCCAGCAGGGAAAACTATGCCTTGTTCTAAAGCTCTTTGGGAACCGCTTGCGTAGCCCCACAGACCTGGGGGCTGCAGGCTTTGCTGCTGCCTTCAGCCTCAAAGCCACCCTTTCCCACTTGGCGCTGCGCCAGGCACAAAAATGGCCATATGGCTGGAGAGGGGTCCCCCGCCCAAAGAGCCAGCAGGGAAAACTATGCCTTGTTCTAAAGCTCTTTGGGAACCGCTTGCGTAGCCCCACAGACCTGGGGGGTGTGGGCTTTCCTGCTGCCTTCAGCCTCAAAGCCACCCTTTCCCACTTGGCGCCGCGGTAGGCACAAAAATGGCCTATGGCTGGAGATGGGTCCCCCGCCCAAAGAGCCAGCAGGGAAAATTATGCCTTGTTCTAAAGCTCTTTGGGAACCGCTTGCGTAGCCGCACAGACCTGGGGGCTGCAGGCTTTGCTCCTGCCTTCAGCCTCGACAGCACCCTTTCCCACTTGGCGCCGCGCCAGGCACAAAAATGGCCATACGGCTGGAGATGGGTCCCCCGCCCAGAGAGCCAGCAGGGAAAATTATGCCTTGTTCTAAAGCTCTTTGGGAACCGCTTGCGTAGCCCCACAGACCTGGGGGCTGCGGGCTTTCCTGCTGCCTTCAGCCTCAAAGCCACCCTTTCCCACTTGGTGCCGCATCAGGCACAAAAATGGCCTATGGCTGGATATGGGTCCCATGCCCTAAGAGCCAGCTGGGAAAACTATGCCTTGTTCTAAAGCTCTTTGGGAACCGCTTGCGTAGCCCCACAGACCTGGGGGCTGCAGGCTTTGCTGCTGCCTTCAGCCTCAAAGCCACCCTTTCCCACTTGGCGCCGCGCCAGGCACAAAAATGGCCTATGGCTGGAGATGGGTCCCCCGCCCAAAGAGCCAGCAGGGAAAACTATGCCTTGTTCTAAAGCTCTTTGGGAACCGCTTGCTTGGCCCCACAGACCTGGGGGCTGCAGGCTTTGCTGCTGCCTTCAGACTCGACACCACCCTTTCCAACCTGGCGCCGCGCCAGGCACAAAAATGGCCTATGGCTGGAGATGGGTCCCATGCCCAAAGAGCCAGCAAGGAAAACTATGCCTTGTTCTAAAGCTCTTTGGGAACCGCTTGCATAGCCCCACAGACCTGGGGGCTGCGGGCTTTGCTGCTGCCTTCAGCCTCGACACCACCCTTTCCCACTTGGCGCCGCGCCAGGCACAAAAATGGCCATACGGCTGGAGATGGGTCCACCGCCCAAAGAGCCAGCAGGGAAAACTATGCCTTGTTCTAAAGCTCTTTGGGAACCGCTTGCATAGCCCCACAGACCTGGGGGCTGCAGGCTTTCCTGCTGCCTTCAGCCTCAAAACCACCCTTTCCCACTTGGCGCCCTATCAGGCACAGAAATGGCCTATGGCTGGAGATGGGTCCCCCGCCCAAAGAGCCAGCAGGGAAAACTATGCCTTGTTCTAAAGCTCTTTGGGAACCGCTTGCGTAGCCCCACAAACCTGGGGGCTGCAGGCTTTCCTGCTGCCTTCAGCCTCAAAGCCACCCTTTCCCACTTGGCGCCGCGCCAGGCCCAAAAATGGCCATACGGCTGGAGATGGGTCCCCCGCCCAAAGAGCCAGCAGGGAAAACTAGGCCTTGTTCTAAAGCTCTTTTGGAACCGCTTGTGTAGCCCCACAGACCTGGGGCTGCAGGCTTTGCTGCTGCCTTCAGCCTCAAAGCCACCCTTTCCCACTTGGCGCCGCGCCAGGCACAAAAATGGCCATACGGCTGGAGATGGGTCCCCCGCCCAGAGAGCCAGCAGGGAAAATTATGCCTTGTTCTAAAGCTCTTTGGGAACCGCTTGCGTAGCCCCACAGACCTGGGGGCTGCGGGCTTTCCTGCTGCCTTCAGCCTCAAAGCCACCCTTTCCCACTTGGTGCCGCATCAGGCACAAAAATGGCCTATGGCTGGATATGGGTCCCATGCCCTAAGAGCCAGCTGGGAAAACTATGCCTTGTTCTAAAGCTCTTTGGGAACCGCTTGCGTAGCCCCACAGACCTGGGGGCTGCGGGCTTTCCTGCTGCCTTCAGCCTCGACACCACCCTTTCCCACTACGCACCGCGCCAGGCATAAAAATAGCCATACGACTGGAGATGGGTCCCCCGCCCAAAGAGCCAGCAGGGAAAACTATGCCTTGTTCTAAAGCTCTTTGGGAACCGCTTGCGTAGCCCCACAGACCTGGGGGCTGCAGGCTTTGCTGCTGCCTTAAGCCTCAAAGCCACCCTTTCCCACTTGGCGCTGCGCCAGGCACAAAAATGGCCATATGGCTGGAGATGGGTCCCCCGCCCAAAGAGCCAGCAGGGAAAACTATGCCTTGTTCTAAAGCTCTTTGGGAACCGCTTGCGTAGCCCCACAGACCTGGGGGGTGTGGGCTTTCCTGCTGCCTTCAGCCTCAAAGCCACCCTTTCCCACTTGGCGCCGCGGTAGGCACAAAAATCGTCTATGGCTGGAGATGGGTCCCATGCCCAAAGACCCAGCAAGGAAAACTATGCCTTCTTCTAAAGCTCTTTGGGAACCGCTTGCGTAGCCCCACAGACCTGGGGGCTGTGGGCCTTCCTGCTGCCTTCAGCCTCGACACCACCCTTTCCCACTTGGCCCCTGGCCACGCACAAAAATGGCCATACGGCTGGAGATGGGTCCCCCGCCCAGAGAGCCAGCAGGGAAAATTATGCCTTGTTCTAAAGCTCTTTGGGAACCGCTTGCGTAGCCCCACAGACCTGGGGGCTGCAGGCCTGCTGCTGCCTTCAGCCTCAAAGCCACCCTTTCCCACTTGGCGCTGCGCCAGGCACAAAAATGGCCATACGGCTGGAGATGGGTCCCCCGCCCAAAGAGCCAGCAGGGAAAACTAGGCCTTGTTCTAAAGCTCTTTGGGAACCGCTTGCGTAGCCCCACAGACCTGGGGGCTGCGGGCTTTCCTGCTGCCTTCAGCCTCAAAGCCACCCTTTCCCACTTGGCACCGCGCCAGGCACAAAAATGGCCATACGGCTGGAGATGGGTCCCCCGCCCAAAGAGCCAGCAGGGAAAACTATGCCTTGTTCTAAAGCTCTTTGGGAACCGCTTGCGTAGCCCCACAGACCTGGGGGCTGCAGGCTTTGCTGCTGCCTTCAGCCTCGACAGCACCCTTTCCCACTTGGCGCCGGGCCAGGGACAAAAATGGCCATACGGCTGGAGATGGGTCCCCTGCCAAAAGAGCCAGCAGGGAAAACTATGCCTTGTTCTAAAGCTCTTTGTGAACCGCTTGCGTAGCCGCACAGACCTGGGGGCTGCAGGCTTTCCTGCTGCCTTCAGCCTCAAAACCACCCTTTCCCACTACGCACCGCGCCAGGCACAAAAATGGCCATACGGCTGGAGATGGGTCCCCCGCCCAAAGAGCCAGCAGGGAAAACTATGCCTTGTTCTAAAGCTCTTTGTGAACCGCTTGCGTAGCCCCACAGACCTGGGGGCTGCGGGCTTTCCTGCTGCCTTCAGCCTCAAAACGACCCTTTGCCACTACGCACCGCGCCAGGCACAAAAATACCTAGACGGCTGGAGATGGGTCCCCCGCCCAAAGAGCCAGCAGGGAAAACTAGGCCTTGTTCTAAAGCTCTTTGGGAACCGCTTGCGTAGCCCCACAGACCTGGGGGCTGCGGGCTTTCCTGCTGCCTTCAGCCTCAAAACCACCCTTTCCCACTTGGCGTCGCGCCAGGCACAAAAATGGCCTATGGCTGGAGATGGGTCCCCCGCCCAAAGAGCCAGCAGGGAAAACTATGCCTTGTTCTAAAGCTCTTTGGGAACCGCTTGCGTAGCCCCACAGACCTTGGGGCTGCAGGCTTTGCTCCTGCCTTCAGCCTCAAAGCCACCCTTTCCCACCTGGCGCCGTGCCAGGCTCAAAAATGGCCATACGGCTGGAGATGGGTCCCCCGCCCAAAGAGCCAGCAGGGAAAACTATGCCTTGTTCTAAAGCTCTTTGGGAACCGCTTGCGTAGCCCCACAGACCTGGGGGCTGCGGGCTTTCCTGCTGCCTTCAGCCTCGACAACACCCTTTCCCACTTGGCGCCGCGAAAGGCACAAAAATGGCCATACGGCTGCAGATGGGTCCCCCGCCCAAAGAGCCAGCAGGGAAAACTATGCCTTGTTCTAAAGCTCTTTGGGAACCGCTTGCGTAGCCCCACAAACGTGGGGGCTGCGGGCTTTCCTGCTGCCTTCAGCCTCAAATACACCCTTTCCCACTACGCACCGCGCCAGGCATAAAAATAGCCATATGACTGGAGATGGGTCCCCCGCCCGAGGAGCCAGCAGGGAAAACTATGCCTTGTTCTAAAGCTCTTTGGGAACCGCTTGCGTAGCCCCACAGACCTGGGGGCTGCAGGCTTTGCTGCTGCCTTCAGCCTCAAAGCCACCCTTTCCCACTTGGCGTCGCGCCAGGCACAAAAATGGCCTATGGCTGTATATGGGTCTCCCGCCCAAAGAGCCAGCAGGGAAAACTATGCCTTGTTCTAAAGCTCTTTGGGAACCGCTTCCGTAGCCCCACAGACCTGGGGGCTGCGGGCTTTCCTGCTGCCTTCAGCCTCAAAGCCACCCTTTCCCACTTGGCGCTTCGCCAGGCATAAATATGGCCATATGGCTGGAGATGGGTCCCCCGCCCAAAGAGCCAGCAGGGAAAACTATGCCTTGTTCTAAAGCTCTTTGGGAACCACTTGCGTAGCCCCACAGACCTGGGGGCTGCAGGCTTTGCTGCTGCCTTCAGCCTCAAAGCCACCCTTTCCCACTTGGCGTCGCGCCAGGCACAAAAATGGCCTATGGCTGGAGATGAGTCCCATGCCCAAAGAGCCAGCAGGGAAAACTATGCCTTGTTCTAAAGCTCTTTGGGAACCGCTTGCTTGGCCCCACAGACCTGGGGGCTGCAGGCTTTGCTGCTGCCTTCAGCCTCAAAACCACCCTTCCCCACTTGGCGCCCCGCCAGGCCCAAAAATGGCCATACGGCTGGAGATGGGTCCCCCGCCCAAAGAGCCGGCAGGGAAAACTATGCCTTGTTCTAAAGCTCTTTGGGAACCGCTTGCGTAGCCCCACAGACCTGGGGGCTGCAGGCTTTCCTGCTGCCTTCAGCCTCAAAGCCACCCTTTCCCACTTGGCGCCGGGCCAGGCACAAAAATGGCCATACGGCTGGAGATGTGTCCCCTGCCAAAAGAGCCAGCAGGGAAAACTATGCCTTGTTCTAAAGCTCTTTGGGAACCGCTTGCATAGCCCCACAGACCTGGGGGCTGTGGGCTTTCCTGCTGCCTTCAGCCTCAAAGCCACCCTTTCCCACTTGGCCCCTGGCCACGCACAAAAATGGCCATACGGCTGGAGATGGGTCCCCCGCCCAAAGAGCCAGCAGGGAAAACTATGCCTTGTTCTAAAGCTCTTTGGGAACCGCTTGCGTAGCCGCACAGACCTGGGGGCTGCAGGCTTTCCTGCTGCCTTCAGCCTCGACAGCACCCTTTCCCACTTGACGCCACGCCAGGCACAAAAATGGCCATACGGCTGGAGATGGGTCCCCCGCCCAGAGAGCCAGCAGGGAAAATTATGCCTTGTTCTAAAGCTCTTTGGGAACCGCTTGCGTAGCCGCACAGACCTGGGGGCTGCGGGCTTTCCAGCTGCCTTCAGCCTCAAAGCCACCCTTTCCCACTTGGCGCCGCGCCAGGCTCAAAAATGGCCATACGGCTGGAGATGGGTCCCCCGCCCAAAGAGCCAGCAGGGAAAACTATGCCTTGTTCTAAAGCTCTTTGGGAACCGCTTGCGTAGCCCCACAGACCTGGGGGCTGCAGGCTTTGCTGCTGCCTTCAGCCTCAAAGCCACCCTTTCCCACTTGGCGTCGCGCCAGGCACAAAAATGGCCTATGGCTGGAGATGGGTCCCATGCCCAAAGAGCCAGCAGGGAAAACTATGCCTTGTTCTAAAGCTCTTTGGGAACCGCTTGCTTGGCCCCAAAGACCTGGGGGCTGCAGGCTTTGCTGCTGCCTTCAGACTCGACACCACCCTTTCCCACCTGGCGCCGCGCCAGGCACAAAAATGGCCTATGGCTGGAGATGGGTCCAATGCCCAAAGAGCCAGCAGGGAAAACTATGCCTTGTTCTAAAGCTCTTTGGGAACCGCTTGCATAGCCCCACAGACCTGGGGGCTGCGGGCTTTGCTGCAGCCTTCAGCCTCGACACCACCCTTTCCCACTTGGACCGCGCCAGGCACAAAAATGGCCATACGGCTGGAGATGGGTCCACCGCCCAAAGAGCCAGCAGGGAAAACTATGCCTTGTTCTAAAGCTCTTTGGGAACCGCTTGCATAGCCCGACAGACCTGGGGGCTGCAGGCTTTCCTGCTGTCTTCAGCCTCAAAGCCACCCTTTCCCACTTGGCGCCCTATCAGGCACAGAAATGGCCTATGGCTGGAGATGGGTCCCCCGCCCAAAGAGCCAGCAGGGAAAACTATGCCTTGTTCTAAAGCTCTTTGGGAACCGCTTGCGTAGCCCCACAAACCTGGGGGCTGCAGGCTTTCCTGCTGCCTTCAGCCTCAAAGCCACCCTTTCCCACTTGGCGCCGCGCCAGGCACAAAAATGGCCATACGGCTGGAGATGGGTCCCCCGCCCAAAGAGCCAGCAGGGAAAACTATGCCTTGTTCTAAAGCTCTTTGGGAACCGCTTGCGTAGCCCCACAGACCTGGGGGCTGCGGGCTTTCCTGCTGCCTTCAGCCTCAAAACGACCCTTTGCCACTACGCACCGCGCCAGGCACAAAAATAGATAGACGGCTGGAGATGGGTCCCCCGCCCAAAGAGCCAGCAGGGAAAACTATGCCTTGTTCTAAAGCTCTTTGGGAACCGCTTGCGTAGCCCCACAGACCTGGGGGCTGCAGGCTTTCCTGCTGCCTTCAGCCTCAAAGCCACCCTTTCCCACTTGGCGCCGCGCCAGGCACAAAAATGGCCATACGGCGGGAGATGGGTCCCCCGCCCAAAGAGCCAGCAGGGAAAACTATGCCTTGTTCTAAAGCTCTTTGGGAACCGCTTGCGTAGCCCCACAGACCTGGGGGCTGCAGGCTTTCCTGCTGCCTTCAGCCTCGACACCCCCCTTTCCCACTTGGCGCCGCCCCAGGCATAAAAATGGCCATATGGCTGGAGATGGGTCCCCCGCCAAAAGAGCCAGCAGGGAAAACTATGCCTTGTTCTAAAGCTCTTTGGGAACCGCTTGCGTAGCCCCACAGACCTGGGGGCTGCAGGCTTTGCTGCTGCCTTCAGCCTCAAAACCACCCTTTCCCACTTGGCGCCGCGCTAGGCACAAAAATGGCCATACGGCTGGAGATGGGTCCCCCGCCCAAAGAGCCAGCAGGGAAAACTATGCCTTGTTCTAAAGCTCTTTGGGAACCGCTTGCGTAGCCCCACAGACCTGGGGGCTGCGGGCTTTGCTGCTGCCTTCAGCCTCAAAGCCACCCTTTCCCACTTGGCGCCGGGCCAGGCACAAAAATGGCCATACGGCTGGAGATGGGTCCCCCGCCCAAAGAGCCAGCAGGGAAAACTATGCCTTGTTCTAAAGCTCTTTGGGAACCGCTTGCGTAGCCGCACAGACCTGGGGGCTGCAGGCTTTCCTGCTGCCTTCAGCCTCAAAACCACCCGTTCCCACTTGGCGCCGCATCAGGCACAAAAATGGCCTATGGCTGGAGATGGGTCCCATGCCCTAAGAGCCAGCTGGGAAAACTATGCCTTGTTCTAAAGCTCTTTGGGAACCGCTTGCGTAGCCCCACAGACCTGGGGGCTGCAGGCTTTGCTGCTGCCTTCAGCCTCAAAGCCACCCTTTCCCACTTGGCGTCGCGCCAGGCACAAAAATGGCCTATGGCTGGAGATGGGTCCCATGCCCAAAGAGCCAGCAGGGAAAACTATGCCTTGTTCTAAAGCTCTTTGGGAACCGCTTGCTTGGCCCCACAGACCTGGGGGCTGCAGGCTTCCCTGCTGCCTTCAGACTCGACACCACCCTTTCCCACCTGGCGCCGCGCCAGGCACAAAAATGGCCATAGGGCTGAAGAGGGGTCCCATGCCCTAAGAGCCAGCTGGGAAAAATATGCCTTGTTCTAAAGCTCTTTGGGAACCGCTTGCGTAGCCCCACAAACCTGGGGGCTGCAGGCTTTCCTGCTGCCTTCAGCCTCAAAGCCACCCTTTCCCACTTGGCGCCGCGCCAGGCACAAAAATGGCCATACGGCTGGAGATGGGTCCCCCGCCCAAAGAGCCAGCAGGGAAAACTATGCCTTGTTCTAAAGCTCTTTGGGAACCGCTTGCGTAGCCCCACAGACCTGGGGGCTGCGGGCTTTCCTGCTGCCTTCATCCTCAAAGGCACCCTTTCACACTACGCACCTCGCCAGGCACAAAAATGGCCATACGACTGGAGATGGGTCCCCCGCCCAAAGAGCCAGCAGGGAAAACTATGCCTTGTTCTAAAGCTCTTTGGGAACCGCTTGCGTAGCCCCACAGACCTGGGGGCTGCGGGCTTTCCTGCTGCCTTCAGCCTCGACACCACCCTTTCCCACTTGGCGCCGCGCTAGGCACAAAAATGGTCTATGGCTGGAGATGGGTCCCCCGCCCAAAGAGCCAGCAGGGAAAACTATGCCTTGTTCTAAAGCTCTTTGGGAACCGCTTGCGTAGCCCCACAGACCTGGGGGCTGCAGGCTTTCCAGCTGCCTTCAGCCTCAAAGCCACCCTTTCCCACTTGGCGCCGCATCAGGCACTAAAATGGCCTATGGCTGGAGATGGGTCCCATGCCCAAAGAGCCAGCAAGGAAAACTATGCCTTGTTCTAAAGCTCTTTGGGAACCGCTTGCGTAGCCCCACAGACCTGGGGGCTGCAGGCTTTGCTGCTGCATTCAGCCTCAAAGCCACCCTTTCCCACTTGGCGTCGCGCTAGGCACAAAAATGGCCTATGGTTGGAGATGGGTCCCATGCCCTAAGAGCCAGCTGGGAAAACTATGCCTTGTTCTAAAGCTCTTTGGGAACCACTTGCGTAGCCCCACAGACCTGGGGGCTTTGGGCCTTCCTGCTGCCTTCAGCCTCGACACCACCCTTTCCCACTTGGCCCCTGGCCACGCACAAAAATGGCCATACGGCTGGAGATGGGTCCCCCGCCCAAAGAGCCAGCAGGGAAATCTATGCCTTGTTCTAAAGCTCTTTGGGAACCGCTTGCGTAGCCCCACAGACCTGGGGGCTGCGGGCTTTCCTGCTGCCTTCAGCCTCAAAGCCACCCTTTCCCACTTGGCGCCGGGCCAGGCACAAAAATGGCCATACGGCTGGAGATGGGTCCCCCGCCCAAAGAGCCAGCAGGGAAAACTATGCCTTGTTCTAAATCCCTTTGGGAACCGCTTGCGTAGCCCCACAGACCTGGGGGCTGCAGGCTTTGCTGCTGCCTTCAGCCTCAAAACCACCCTTTCCCACTTGGCGCCGCGCCAGGCACAAAAATGGCCTATGGCTGGAGATGGGTCCCATGCCCAAAGAGCCAGCAAGGAAAACTATGCCTTGTTCTAAAGCTCTTTGGGAACCGCTTGCTTGGCCCCACAGACCTGGGGGCTACGGGCTTTGCTGCTGCCTTCAGCCTCGACACCACCCTTTCCCACTTGGCGTCGCGCCAGGCACAAAAATGGCCTATGGCTGGAGATGGGTCCCATGCCCAAAGAGCCAGCAGGGAAAACTATGCCTTGTTCTAAAGCTCTTTGGGAACCGCTTACGTAGCCCCACAGACCTGGGGGCTGGAGGCTTTGCTGCTGCCTTCAGCCTCAAAGCCACCCTTTCCCACTTGGCGCCGCGCCAGGCACAAAAATGGCCATACGGCTGGAGATGGGTCCCCCGCCCAAAGAGCCAGCAGGGAAAACTATGCCTTGTTCTAAAGCTCTTTGGGAACCGCTTGCGTAGCCCCACAGACCTGGGGGCTGCAGGCTTTGCCCCTGCCTTCAGCCTCAAAGCTACCCTTTCCCACTTGGCGCCGCGCCAGGCTCAAAAATGGCCATACGAGTGGAGATGGGTCCCCCGCCCAAAGAGCCAGCAGGGAAAACTGTGCCTTGTTCTAAAGCTCTTTGGGAACCGCTTGCGTAGCCCCACAGACCTGGGGGCTGCAGGCTTTCCTGCTGCCTTCAGCCTCAAAGCCACCCTTTCCCACTTGGCGCCGCATCAGGCACAAAAATGGCCATACGGCTGGAGATGGGTCCCATGCCCAAAGAGCCATCAGGGAAAACTATGCCTTGTTCTAAAGCTCTTTGGGAACCGCTTGCGTAGCCCCACAGACCTGGGGGCTGCGGGCCTTCCTGCTGCCTTCAGCCTCGACACCACCCTTTCCGACTTGGCCCCTGGCCACGCACAAAAATGGCCATACGGCTGGAGATGGGTCCCCCGCCCAAAGAGCCAGCAGGGAAAACTATGCCTTGTTCTAAAGCTCTTTGGGAACCGCTTGCGTAGCCCCACAGACCTGGGGGCTGCAGGCTTTCCTGCTGCCTTCAGCCTCGACAGCACCCTTTCCCACTTGGCGCCGCGCCAGGCACAAAACTGGCCATACGGCTGGAGATGGGTCCCCCGCCCAGAGAGCCAGCAGGGAAAACTATGCCTTGTTCTAAAGCTCTTTGGGAACCGCTTGCGTAGCCCCACAGACCTGGGGGCTGCGGGCTTTCCTGCTGCCTTCAGCCTCAAAGCCACCCTTTCCCACTTGGCGCCGCATCAGGCACAAAAATGGCCCATGGCTGGAGATGGGTCCCATGCCCTAAGAGCCAGCTGGGAAAACTATGCCTTGTTCTAAAGCTCTTTGGGAACCGCTTGCGTAGCCCCACAGACCTGGGGGCTGCAGGCTTTGCTGCTGCCTTCAGCCTCAAAACCACCCTTTCCCACTTGGCGTCGCGCCAGGCACAAAAATGGCCTATGGCTGGAGATGGGTCTCATGCCCAAAGAGCCAGCAGGGAAAACTATGCCTTGTTCTAAAGCTCTTTGGGAACCGCTTGCTTGGCCCCACAGACCTGGGGGCTGCAGGCTTTCCTGCTGCCTTCAGACTCGACACCACCCTTTCCCACCTGGCGCCGCGCCAGGCACAAAAATGGCCATACGGCTGAAGAGGGGTCCCATGCCCTAAGAGCCAGCTGGGAAAACTATGCCTTGTTCTAAAGCTCTTTGGGAACCGCTTGCGTAGCCCCACAAACCTGGGGGCTGCAGGCTTTCCTGCTGCCTTCAGCCTCAAAGCCACCCTTTCCCACTTGGCGCTGCGCCAGGCACAAAAATGGCCATACGGCTGGAGATGGGTCCCCCGCCCAAAGAGCCAGCAGGGAAAACTATGCCTTGTTCTAAAGCTCTTTGGGAACCGCTTGCATAGCCCCACAGACCTGGGGGCTGCGGGCTTTCCTGCTGCCTTCAGCCTCAAAGCCACCCTTTCACACTACGCACCGCGCCAGGCACAAAAATGGCCATACGACTGGAGATGGGTCCCCCGCCCAAAGAGCCAGCAGGGAAAACTATGCCTTGTTCTAAAGCTCTTTGGGAACCGCTTGCGTAGCCCCACAGACCTGGGGGCTGCGGGCTTTCCTGCTGCCTTCAGCCTCGACACCACCCTTTCCCACTTGGCGCCGCGGTAGGCACAAAAATGGTCTATGGCTGGAGATGGGTCCCCCGCCCAAAGAGCCAGCAGGGAAAACTATGCCTTGTTCTAAAGCTCTTTGGGAACCGCTTGCGTAGCCCCACAGACCTGGGGGCTGCAGGCTTTCCTGCTGCCTTCAGCCTCAAAGCCACCCTTTCCCACTTGGCGCCGCATCAGGCACTAAAATGGCCTATGGCTGGAGATGGGTCCCATGCCCAAAGAGCCAGCAAGGAGAACTATGCCTTGTTCTAAAGCTCTTTGGGAACCGCTTGCGTAGCCCCACAGACCTGGGGGCTGCAGGCTTTGCTGCTGCATTCAGCCTCAAAGCCACCCTTTCCCACTTGGCGTCGCGCCAGGCACAAAAATGGCCTATGGTTGGAGATGGGTCCCATGCCCTAAGAGCCAGCTGGGAAAACTATGCCTTGTTCTAAAGCTCTTTGGGAACCACTTGCGTAGCCCCACAGACCTGGGGGCTTTGGGCCTTCCTGCTGCCTTCAGCCTCGACACCACCCTTTCCCACTTGGCCCCTGGCCACGCACAAAAATGGCCATACGGCTGGAGATGGGTCCCCCGCCCAAAGAGCCAGCAGGGAAAACTATGCCTTGTTCTAAAGCTCTTTGGGAACCGCTTGCGTAGCCGCACAGACCTGGGGGCTGCAGGCTTTCCTGCTGCCTTCAGCCTCGACAGCACCCTTACCCACTTGGCGCCGCGCCAGGCACAAAAATGGCCATACGGCTGGAGATGGGTCCCCCGCCCAGAGAGCCAGCAGGGAAAATTATGCCTTGTTCTAAAGCTCTTTGGGAACCGCTTGCGTAGCCCCACAAACCTGGGGGCTGCAGGCTTTCCTGCTGCCTTCAGCCTCAAAGCCACCCTTTCCCACTTGGCGCCGCGCCAGGCACAAAAATGGCCATACGGCTGGAGATGGGTCCCCTGCCCAAAGAGCCAGCAGGGAAAACTATGCCTTGTTCTAAAGCTCTTTGGGAACCGCTTGCGTAGCCCCACAGACCTGGGGGCTGCGGGCTTTCCTGCTGCCTTCAGCCTCGACACCACCCTTTCCCACTTGGCGCCGCCCCAGGCATAAAAATGGCCATATGGCTGGAGATGGGTCCCCCGCCCAAAGAGCCAGCAGGGAAAACTATGCCTTGTTCTAAAGCTCTTTGGGAACCGCTTGCGTAGCCCCACAGATCTGGGGGCTGCAGGCTTTGCTGCTGCCTTCAGCCTCAAAACCACCCTTTCCCACTTGGCGCCGCGCCAGGCACAAAAATGGCCATACGGCTGGAGATGGGTCCCCCGCCCAAAGAGCCAGCAGGGAAAACTATGCCTTGTTCTAAAGCTCTTTGGGAACCGCTTGCGTAGCCCCACAGACCTGGGGGCTGCGGGCTTTCCTGCTGCCTTCAGCCTCAAAGCCACCCTTTCCCACTTGGCGCCGGGCCAGGCACAAAAATGGCCATACGGCTGGAGATGGGTCCCCCGCCCAAAGAGCCAGCAGGGAAAACTATGCCTTGTTCTAAAGCTCTTTGGGAACCGCTTGCGTAGCCCCACAGACCTGGGGGCTGCAGGCTTTGCTGCTGCCTTCAGCCTCAAAACCACCGTTTCCCACTTGGCGCCGCATCAGGCACAAAAATGGCCTATGGCTGGAGATGGGTCCCATGCCCAAAGAGCCAGCAAGGAAAACTATGCCTTGTTCTAAAGCTCTTTGGGAACCGCTTGCTTGGCCCCACAGACCTGGGGGCTGCGGGCTTTGCTGCTGCCTTCAGCCTCGACACCACCCTTTCCCACTTGGCGTCGCGCCAGGCACAAAAATGGCCTATGGCTGGAGATGGGTCCCATGCCCAAAGAGCCAGCAGGGAAAACTATGCCTTGTTCTAAAGCTCTTTGGGAACCGCTTGCGTAGCCCCACAGACCTGGGGGCTGGAGGCTTTGCTGCTGCCTTCAGCCTCAAAGCCACCCTTTCCCACTTGGCGCCGCGCCAGGCACAAAAATGGCCATACGGCTGGAGATGGGTCCCCCGCCCAAAGAGCCAGCAGGGAAAACTATGCCTTGTTCTAAAGCTCTTTGGGAACCGCTTGCGTAGCCCCACAGACCTGGGGGCTGCAGGCTTTGCTCCTGCCTTCAGCCTCAAAGCCACCCTTTCCCACTTGGCGCCGCGCCAGGCACAAAAATGGCCATACGGCTGGAGATGGGTCCACCGCCCAAAGAGCCAGCAGGGAAAACTATGCCTTGTTCTAAAGCTCTTTGGGAACCGCTTGCATAGCCCCACAGACCTGGGGGCTGCGGGCTTTCCTGCTGCCTTCAGACTCGACACCACCCTTTCCCACTTGGCGCCGCGCCAGGCCCAAAAATGGCCATACGGCTGCAGATGGGTCCCCCGCCCAAAGAACAAGCAGGGAAAATTATGCCTTGTTCTAAAGCTCTTTGGGAACCACTTGCGTAGCCCCACAGACCTGGGGGCTGCGGGCTTTCCTGCTGCCTTCAGCCTCAAAGCCACCCTTTCCCACTTGGCGCCGCCCCAGGCATAAAAATGGCCATACGGCTGGAGATGGGTCCCCCGCCCAAAGAGCCAGCAGGGAAAAATATGCCTTGTTCTAAAGCTCTTTGGGAACCGCTTGCGTAGCCCCACAGACCTGGGGGCTGCAGGCTTTCCTGCTGCCTTCAGCCTCAAAACCACCCTTTCCCACTTGGCGCCGCGCCAGGCACAAAAATGGCCATACGGCTGGAGATGGGTCCCCCGCCCAAAGAGCCAGCAGGGAAAACTATGCCTTGTTCTAAAGCTCTTTGGGAACCGCTTGCGTAGCCCCACAGACCTGGGGGCTGCGGGCTTTGCTGCTGCCTTCAGCCTCAAAGCCACCCTTTCCCACTTGGCGTCGCGCCAGGCACAAAAATGGCCTATGGCTGGAGATGGGTCCCCCGCCCAAAGAGCCAGCAGGGAAAACTATGCCTTGTTCTAAAGCTCTTTGGGAACCGCTTGCTTGGCCCCACAGACCTGGGGGCTGCAGGCTTTGCTGCTGCCTTCAGACTCGACACCACCCTTTCCAACCTGGCGCCGCGCCAGGCACAAAAATGGCCTATGGCTGGAGATGGGTCCCATGCCCAAAGAGCCAGCAAGGAAAACTATGCCTTGTTCTAAAGCTCTTTGGGAACCGCTTGCATAGCCCCACAGACCTGGGGGCTGCGGGCTTTGCTGCTGCCTTCAGCCTCGACACCACCCTTTCCCACTTGGCGCCGCGCCAGGCACAAAAATGGCCATACGGCTGGAGATGGGTCCACCGCCCAAAGAGCCAGCAGGGAAAACTATGCCTTGTTCTAAAGCTCTTTGGGAACCGCTTGCATAGCCCCACAGACCTGGGGGCTGAAGGCTTTCCTGCTGTCTTCAGCCTCAAAGCCACCCTTTCCCACTTGGCGCCCTATCAGGCACAGAAATGGCCTATGGCTGGAGATGGGTCCCCCGCCCAAAGAGCCAGCAGGGAAAACTATGCCTTGTTCTAAAGCTCTTTGGGAACCGCTTGCGTAGCCCCACAGACCTGGGGGCTGCGGGCTTTCCTGCTGCCTTCAGCCTCAAAACCACCCTTTCCCACTTGGCGCCGCATCAGGCACAAAAATGGCCATACGGCTGGAGATGGGTCCCCCGCCCAAAGAGCCAGCAGGGAAAACTATGCCTTGTTCTAAAGCTCTTTGGGAACCGCTTGCGTAGCCCCACAGACCTGGGGGCTGCGGGCTTTCCTGCTGCCTTCAGCCTCGACACCACCCTTTCCCACTACGCACCGCGCCAGGCATAAAAATCGCCATACGACTGGAGATGGGTCCCCCGCCCAAAGAGCCAGCAGGGAAAACTATGCCTTGTTCTAAAGCTCTTTGGGAACCGCTTGCGTAGCCCCACAGACCTGGGGGCTGCGCGCTTTCCTGCTGCCTTCAGCCTCAAAGCCACCCTTTCCCACTTGGCGCCGCGCCAGGCTCAAAAATGGCCATACGGCTGGAGATGGGTCCCCCGCCCAAAGAGCCAGCAGGGAAAACTAGGCCTTGTTCTAAAGCTCTTTGGGAACCGCTTGCGTAGCCCCACAGACCTGAGGGGTGTGGGCTTTCCTGCTGTCTTCAGCCTCAAAGCCACCCTTTCCCACTTGGCGCCGCGGTAGGCACAAAAATCGTCTATGGCTGGAGATGGGTCCCATGTCCAAAGACCCAGCAAGGAAAACTATGCCTTCTTCTAAAGCTCTTCGGGAACCGCTTGCATAGCCCCACAGACCTGGGGGCTGTGGGCCTTCCTGCTGCCTTCAGCCTCGACACCACCCCTTCCCACTTGGCCCCTGGCCACGCACAAAAATGGCCATACGGCTGGAGATGGGTCCCCCGCCCAAAGAGCCAGCAGGGAAAATTATGCCTTGTTCTAAAGCTCTTTGGGAACCGCTTGCGTAGCCGCACAGACCTGGGGGCTGCAGGCTTTCCTGCTGCCTTCAGCCTCGACAGCACCCTTTCCCACTTGGCGCCGCATCAGGCACAAAAATGGCCTATGGCTGGATATGGGTCCCATGCCCTAAGAGCCAGCTGGGAAAACTATGCCTTGTTCTAAAGCTCTTTGGGAACCGCTTGCGTAGCCCCACAGACCTGGGGGCTGCAGGTTTTGCTGCTGCCTTCAGCCTCAAAGCCAACCTTTCCCACTTGGCGTCGCGCCAGGCACAAAAATGGCCTATGTCTGGAGATGGGTACCCCGCCCAAAGAGCCAGCAGGGAAAACTATGCCTTGTTCTAAAGCTCTTTGGGAACCGCTTGCTTGGCCCCACAGACCTGGGGGCTGCAGGCTTTGCTGCTGCCTTCAGACTCGACACCACCCTTTCCAACCTGGCGCCGCGCCAGGCACAAAAATGGCCTATGGCTGGAGATGGGTCCCATGCCCAAAGAGCCAGCAAGGAAAACTATGCCTTGTTCTAAAGCTCTTTGGGAACCGCTTGCATAGCCCCACAGACCTGGGGGCTGCGGGCTTTGCTGCTGCCTTCAGCCTCGACACCACCCTTTCCCACTTGGCGCCGCGCCAGGCACAAAAATGGCCATACGGCTGGAGATGGGTCCCCCGCCCAAAGAGCCAGCAGGGAAAACTATGCCTTGTTCTAAAGCTCTTTGGGAACCGCTTGCATAGCCCCACAGACCTGGGGGCTGCAGGCTTTCCTGCTGTCTTCAGCCTCAAAGCCACCCTTTCCCACTTGGCGCCCTATCAGGCACAGAAATGGCCTATGGCTGGAGATGGGTCCCCCGCCCAAAGAGCCAGCAGGGAAAACTATGCCTTGTTCTAAAGCTCTTTGGGAACCGCTTGCGTATCCCCACAGACCTGGGGGCTGGAGGCTTTCCTGCTGCCTTCAGCCTCAAAGCCACCCTTTCCCACTTGGCGCCGCGCCAGGCACAAAAATGGCCATACGGCTGGAGATGGGTCCCCCGCCCAAAGAGGCAGCAGGGAAAACTATGCCTTGTTCTAAAGCTCTTTGGGAACCGCTTCCGTAGCCCCACAGACCTGGGGGCTGCAGGCTTTGCTCCTGCCTTCAGACTCCACACCACCCTTTCCCACTTGGCGCCGCGCCAGGCCCAAAAATGGCCATACGGCTGGAGATGGGTTCCCCGCCCAAAGAGCCAGCAGGGAAAACTATGCCTTGTTCTAAAGCTCTTTGGGAACCGCTTGCGTAGCCCCACAGACCTGGGGCTGCAGGCTTTGCTGCTGCCTTCAGCCTCAAAGCCACCCTTTCCCACTTGGCGCTGCGCCAGGCACAAAAATGGCCATACGGCTGGAGATGGGTCCCCCGCCCAAAGAGCCAGCAGGGAAAACTATGCCTTGTTCTAAAGCTCTTCGGGAACCGCTTGCGTAGCCCCACAGACCTGGGGGCTGCGGGCTTTCCTGCTGCCTTCAGCCTCGACACCACCCTTTCCCACTACGCACCGCGCCAGGCATAAAAATAGCCATACGACTGGAGATGGGTCCCACGCCCAAAGAGCCAGCAGGGAAAACTATGCCTTGTTCTAAAGCTCTTTGGGAACCGCTTGCGTAGCCCCACAAACCTGGGGGCTGCAGGCTTTGCTGCTGCCTTCAGCCTCAAAGCCACCCTTTCCCACTTGGCGCCGCGGTAGGCACAAAAATGGTCTATGGCTGGAGATGGGTCCCATGCCCAAAGACCCAGCAAGGAAAACTATGCCTTGTTCTAAATCTCTTTGGGAACCGCTTGCGTAGCCCCACAGACCTGGGGGCTGTGGGCCTTCCTGCTGCCTTCAGCCTCGACACCACCCTTTCCCACTTGGCGCCGCGCCAGGCACAAAAATGGCCATACGGCTGGAGATGGGTCCCCCGCCCAAAGAGCCAGCAGGGAAAACTATGCCTTGTTCTAAAGCTCTTTGGGAACCGCTTGCGTAGCCCCACAGACCTGGGGGCTGCAGGCTTTCCTGCTGCCTTCAGCCTCGACAGCACCCTTTCCCACTTGGCGCCGCGCCAGGCACAAAAATGGCCATACGGCTGGAGATGGGTCCCCCGCCCAGAGAGCCAGCAGGGAAAATTATGCCTTGTTCTAAAGCTCTTTGGGAACCGCTTGCGTAGCCCCACAGACCTGGGGGCTGCGGGCTTTCCTGCTGCCTTCAGCCTCAAAGTCACCCTTTCCCACTTGGTGCCGCATCAGGCACAAAAATGGCCTATGGCTGGATATGGGTCCCATGCCCTAAGAGCCAGCTGGGAAAACTATGCCTTGTTCTAAAGCTCTTTGGGAACCACTTGCGTAGCCCCACAGACCTGGGGGCTGCAGGCTTTGCTGCTGCCTTCAGCCTCAAAGCCACCCTTTCCCACTTGGCGCTGCGCCAGGCACAAAAATGGCCTATGGCTGGAGATGGGTCCCCCGCCCAAAGAGCCAGCAGGGAAAACTATGCCTTGTTCTAAAGCTCTTTGGGAACCGCTTGCTTGGCCCCACAGACCTGGGGGCTGCAGGCTTTGCTGCTGCCTTCAGACTCGACACCACCCTTTCCAACCTGGCGCCGCGCCAGGCACAAAAATGGCCTATGGCTGGAGATGGGTCCCCCGCCCAAAGAGCCAGCAGGGAAAACTATGCCTTGTTCTAAAGCTCTTTGGGAACCGCTTGCGTAGCCCCACAAACCTGGGGGCTGCAGGCTTTCCTGCTGCCTTCAGCCTCAAAGCCACCCTTTCCCACTTGGCGCCGCGCCAGGCACAAAAATGGCCATACGGCTGGAGATGGGTCCCCCGCCCAAAGAGCCAGCAGGGAAAACTAGGCCTTGTTCTAAAGCTCTTTGGGAACCGCTTGCGTAGCCCCACAGACCTGGGGGCTGCGGGCTTTCCTGCTGTCTTCAGCCTCAAAGCCACCCTTTCCCACTTGGCGCCGCGGTAGGCACAAAAATGGTCTATGGCTGGAGATGGGTCCCATGCCCAAAGATCCAGCAAGGAAAACTATGCCTTGTTCTAAAGCTCTTTGGGAACCGCTTGCATAGCCCCACAGACCTGGGGGCTGTGGGCCTTCCTGCTGCCTTCAGCCTCGACACCACCCTTTCCCACTTGGCCCCTGGCCACGCACAAAAATGGCCATACGGCTGGAGATGGGTCCCATGCCCAAAGAGCCAGCAGGGAAAACTATGCCTTGTTCTAAAGCTCTTTGGGAACCGCTTGCGTAGCCCCACAAACATGGGGGCTGCAGGCTTTCCTGCTGCCTTCAGCCTCAAAGCCACCCTTTCCCACTTGGCGCCGCGCCAGGCACAAAAATGGCCATACGGCTGGAGATGGGTCCCCCGCCCAAAGAGCCAGCAGGGAAAACTATGCCTTGTTCTAAAGCTCTTTGGGAACCGCTTGCGTAGCCCCACAGACCTGGGGGCTGCGGGCTTTCCTGCTGCCTTCAGCCTCAAAGCCACCCTTTCCCACTTGGCGCTGCGCCAGGCACAAAAATGGCCTATGGCTGGAGATGGGTCCCCCGCCCAAAGAGCCAGCAGGGAAAACTATGCCTTGTTCTAAAGCTCTTTGGGAACCGCTTGCGTAGCCCCACAGACCTGGGGGCTGCGGGCTTTCGTGCTGCCTTCAGCCTCGACACCACCCTTTCCCACTACGCACCGCGCCAGGCATAAAAATAGCCATACGACTGGAGATGGGTCCCCCGCCCAAAGAGCCAGCAGGGAAAACTAGGCCTTGTTCTAAAGCTCTTTGGGAACCGCTTGCGTAGCCCCACAGACCTGAGGGGTGTGGGCTTTCCTGCTGTCTTCAGCCTCAAAGCCACCCTTTCCCACTTGGCGCCGCGGTAGGCACAAAAATCGTCTATGGCTGGAGATGGGTCCCATGTCCAAAGACCCAGCAAGGAAAACTATGCCTTCTTCTAAAGCTCTTTGGGAACCGCTTGCATAGCCCCACAGACCTGGGGGCTGTGGGCCTTCCTGCTGCCTTCAGCCTCGACACCACCCCTTCCCACTTGGCCCCTGGCCACGCACAAAAATGGCCATACGGCTGGAGATGGGTCCCCCGCCCAAAGAGCCAGCAGGGAAAACTATGCCTTGTTCTAAAGCTCTTTGGGAACCGCTTGCGTAGCCGCACAGACCTGGGGGCTGCAGGCTTTCCTGCTGCCTTCAGCCTCGACAGCACCCTTTCACACTTGGCGCCGCATCAGGCACAAAAATGGCCTATGGCTGGATATGGGTCCCATGCCCTAAGAGCCAGCTGGGAAAACTATGCCTTGTTCTAAAGCTCTTTGGGAACCGCTTGCGTAGCCCCACAGACCTGGGGGCTGCAGGTTTTGCTGCTGCCTTCAGCCTCAAAGCCAACCTTTCCCACTTGGCGTCGCGCCAGGCACAAAAATGGCCTATGTCTGGAGATGGGTACCCCGCCCAAAGAGCCAGCAGGGAAAACTATGCCTTGTTCTAAAGCTCTTTGGGAACCGCTTGCTTGGCCCCACAGACCTGGGGGCTGCAGGCTTTGCTGCTGCCTTCAGACTCGACACCACCCTTTCCAACCTGGCGCCGCGCCAGGCACAAAAATGGCCTATGGCTGGAGATGGGTCCCATGCCCAAAGAGCCAGCAAGGAAAACTATGCCTTGTTCTAAAGCTCTTTGGGAACCGCTTGCATAGCCCCACAGACCTGGGGGCTGCGGGCTTTGCTGCTGCCTTCAGCCTCGACACCACCCTTTCCCACTTGGCGCCGCGCCAGGCACAAAAATGGCCTATGGCTGGAGATGGGTCCCCCGCCCAAAGAGCCAGCAGGGAAAACTATGCCTTGTTCTAAAGCTCTTTGGGAACCGCTTGCATAGCCCCACAGACCTGGAGGGCTGCAGGCTTTCCTGCTGTCTTCAGCCTAAAAGCCACCCTTTCCCACTTGGCGCCCTATCAGGCACAGAAATGGCCTATGGCTGGAGATGGGTCCCCCGCCCAAAGAGCCAGCAGGGAAAACTATGCCTTGTTCTAAAGCTCTTTGGGAACCGCTTGCGTATCCCCACAGACCTGGGGGCTGGAGGCTTTCCTGCTGCCTTCAGCCTCAAAGCCACCCTTTCCCACTTGGCGCCGCGCCAGGCACAAAAATGGCCATACGGCTGGAGATGGGTCCCCCGCCCAAAGAGGCAGCAGGGAAAACTATGCCTTGTTCTAAAGCTCTTTGGGAACCGCTTCCGTAGCCCCACAGACCTGGGGGCTGCAGGCTTTGCTCCTGCCTTCAGACTCCACACCACCCTTTCCCACTTGGCGCCGCACCAGGCCCAAAAATGGCCATACGGCTGGAGATGGGTCCCCCGCCCAAAGAGCCAGCAGGGAAAACTATGCCTTGTTCTAAAGCTCTTTGGGAACCGCTTGCGTAGCCCCACAGACCTGGGGCTGCAGGCTTTGCTGCTGCCTTCAGCCTCAAAGCCACCCTTTCCCACTTGGCGCTGCGCCAGGCACAAAAATGGCCATACGGCTGGAGATGGGTCCCCCGCCCAAAGAGCCAGCAGGGAAAACTATGCCTTGTTCTAAAGCTCTTTGGGAACCGCTTGCGTAGCCCCACAGACCTGGGGGCTGCGGGCTTTCCTGCTGCCTTCAGCCTCGACACCACCCTTTCCCACTTGGCGCTGCGCCAGGCACAAAAATGGCCATATGGCTGGAGATGGGTCCCCCGCCCAAAGAGCCAGCAGGGAAAACTATGCCTTGTTCTAAAGCTCTTTGGGAACCGCTTGCGTAGCCCCACAGACCTGGGGGGTGTGGGCTTTCCTGCTGCCTTCAGCCTCAAAGCCACCCTTTCCCACTTGGCGCCGCGTTAGGCACAAAAATGGTCTATGGCTGGAGATGGGTCCCATGCCCAAAGACCCAGCAAGGAAAACTATGCCTTGTTCTAAATCTCTTTGTGAACCGCTTGCGTAGCCCCACAGACCTGGGGGCTGTGGGCCTTCCTGCTGCCTTCAGCCTCGACACCACCCTTTCCCACTTGGCGCCGCGCCAGGCACAAAAATGGCCATACGGCTGGAGATGGGTCCCCCGCCCAAAGAGCCAGCAGGGAAAACTATGCCTTGTTCTAAAGCTCTTTGGGAACCGCTTGCGTAGCCGCACAGACCTGGGGGCTGCAGGCTTTCCTGCTGCCTTCAGCCTCGACAGCACCCTTTCCCACTTGGCGCCGCGCCAGGCACAAAAATGGCCATACGGCTGGAGATGGGTCCCCCGCCCAGAGAGCCAGCAGGGAAAATTATGCCTTGTTCTAAAGCTCTTTGGGAACCGCTTGCGTAGCCCCACAGACCTGGGGGCTGCGGGCTTTCCTGCTGCCTTCAGCCTCAAAGTCACCCTTTCCCACTTGGTGCCGCATCAGGCACAAAAATGGCCTATGGCTGGATATGGGTCCCATGCCCTAAGAGCCAGCTGGGAAAACTATGCCTTGTTCTAAAGCTCTTTGGGAACCACTTGCGTAGCCCCACAGACCTGGGGGCTGCAGGCTTTGCTGCTGCCTTCAGCCTCAAAGCCACCCTTTCCCACTTGGCGCTGCGCCAGGCACAAAAATGGCCTATGGCTGGAGATGGGTCCCCCGCCCAAAGAGCCAGCAGGGGAAAACTATGCCTTGTTCTAAAGCTCTTTGGGAACCGCTTGCTTGGCCCCACAGACCTGGGGGCTGCAGGCTTTGCTGCTGCCTTCAGACTCGACACCACCCTTTCCAACCTGGCGCCGCGCCAGGCACAAAAATGGCCTATGGCTGGAGATGGGTCCCCCGCCCAAAGAGCCAGCAGGGAAAACTATGCCTTGTTCTAAAGCTCTTTGGGAACCGCTTGCGTAGCCCCACAAACCTGGGGGCTGCAGGCTTTCCTGCTGCCTTCAGCCTCAAAGCCACCCTTTCCCACTTGGCGCCGCATCAGGCACAAAAATGGCCATACGGCTGGAGATGGGTCCCCCGCCCAAAGAGCCAGCAGGGAAAACTAGGCCTTGTTCTAAAGCTCTTTGGGAACCGCTTGCGTAGCCCCACAGACCTGGGGGCTGCGGGCTTTCCTGCTGTCTTCAGCCTCAAAGCCACCCTTTCCCACTTGGCGCCGCGGTAGGCACAAAAATGGTCTATGGCTGGAGATGGGTCCCATGCCCAAAGATCCAGCAAGGAAAACTATGCCTTGTTCTAAAGCTCTTTGGGAACCGCTTGCGTAGCCCCACAGACCTGGGGGCTGTGGGCCTTCCTGCTGCCTTCAGCCTCGACACCACCCTTTCCCACTTGGCCCCTGGCCACGCACAAAAATGGCCATACGGCTGGAGATGGGTCCCCCGCCCAAAGAGCCAGCAGGGAAAACTATGCCTTGTTCTAAAGCTCTTTGGGAACCGCTTGCGTAGCCCCACAAACATGGGGGCTGCAGGCTTTCCTGCTGCCTTCAGCCTCAAAGCCACCCTTTCCCACTTGGCGCCGCGCCAGGCACAAAAATGGCCATACGGCTGGAGATGGGTCCCCCGCCCAAAGAGCCAGCAGGGAAAACTATGCCTTGTTCTAAAGCTCTTTGGGAACCGCTTGCGTAGCCCCACAGACCTGGGGGCTGCGGGCTTTCCTGCTGCCTTCAGCCTCAAAGCCACCCTTTCCCACTTGGCGCTGCGCCAGGCACAAAAATGGCCTATGGCTGGAGATGGGTCCCCCGCCCAAAGAGCCAGCAGGGAAAACTATGCCTTGTTCTAAAGCTCTTTGGGAACCGCTTGCGTAGCCCCACAGACCTGGGGGCTGCGGGCTTTCGTGCTGCCTTCAGCCTCGACACCACCCTTTCCCACTACGCACCGCGCCAGGCATAAAAATAGCCATACGACTGGAGATGGGTCCCCCGCCCAAAGAGCCAGCAGGGAAAACTATGCCTTGTTCTAAAGCTCTTTGGGAACCGCTCGCGTAGCCGCACAGACCTGGGGGCTGCAGGCTTTGCTGCTGCCTTCAGCCTCAAAGCCACCCTTTCCCACTTGGCGCTGCGCCAGGCACAAAAATGGCCATATGGCTGGAGATGGGTCCCCCGCCCAAAGAGCCAGCAGGGAAAACTATGCCTTGTTCTAAAGCTCTTTGGGAACCGCTTGCGTAGCCCCACAGACCTGGGGGGTGTGGGCTTTCCTGCTGCCTTCAGCCTCAAAGCCACCCTTTCCCACTTGGCGCCGCGGTAGGCACAAAAATGGCCATACGGGTGGAGATGGGTCCCATGCCCAAAGAGCCATCAGGGAAAACTATGCCTTGTTCTAAAGCTCTTTGGGAACCGCTTGCATAGCCCCACAGACCTGGGGGCTGTGGGCCTTCCTGCTGCCTTCAGCCTCGACACCACCCTTTCCCACTTGGCCCCTGGCCACGCACAAAAATGGCCATACGGCTGGAGATGGGTCCCCCGCCCAAAGAGCCAGCAGGGAAAACTATGCCTTGTTCTAAAGCTCTTTGGGAACCGCTTGCGTAGCCGCACAGACCTGGGGGCTGCAGGCTTTGCTGCTGCCTTCAGCCTCAAAGCCACCCTTTCCCACTTGGCGCCGCACCAGGCACAAAAATGGCCATACGGCTGGAGATGGGTCCCCCGCCCAGAGAGCCAGCAGGGAAAATTATGCCTTGTTCTAAAGCTCTTTGGGAACCGCTTGCGTAGCCCCACAGACCTGGGGGCTGCGGGCTTTCCTGCTGCCTTCAGCCTCAAAGCCACCCTTTCCCACTTGGTGCCGCATCAGGCACAAAAATGGCCTATGGCTGGATATGGGTCCCATGCCCTAAGAGCCAGCAGGGAAAACTATGCCTTGTTCTAAAGCTCTTTGGGAACCGCTTGCGTAGCCCCACAGACCTGGGGGCTGCAGGCTTTGCTGCTGCCTTCAGCCTCAAAGCCACCCTTTCCCACTTGGCGCCGCGCCAGGCACAAAAATGGCCTATGGCTGGAGATGGGTCCCCCGCCCAAAGAGCCAGCAGGGAAAACTATGCCTTGTTCTAAAGCTCTTTGGGAACCGCTTGCTTGGCCCCACAGACCTGGGGGCTGCAGGCTTTGCTGCTGCCTTCAGACTCGACACCACCCTTTCCCATTTGGCGCCGCATCAGGCACAAAAATGGCCATACGGCTGGAGATGGGTCCCCCGCCCAAAGAGCCAGCAGGGAAAACTATGCCTTGTTCTAAAGCTCTTTGGAACCGCTTGCGTAGCCCCACAGACCTGGGGGCTGCAGGCTTTGCTGCTGCCTTCAGCCTCAAAGCCACCCTTTCCCACTTGGCGCCGGGCCAGGGACAAAAATGGCCATACGGCTGGAGATGGGTCCCCTGCCAAAAGAGCCAGCAGGGAAAACTATGCCTTGTTCTAAAGCTCTTTGGGAACCCGCTTGCGTAGCCCCCACAGACCTGGGGGCTGCGGGCTTTCCTGCTCCCTTCAGCCCTCAAAACCACCCTTTCCCACTACGCACCGCGCCAGGCACAAAAATGGCCATACGGCTGGAGATGGGTCCCCCGCCCAAAGAGCCAGCAGGGGAAAACTATGCCTTGTTCTAAAGCTCTTTGGGAACCGCTTGCGTAGCCCCACAGACCTGGGGGCTGCGGGCTTTCCTGCTGCCTTCAGCCTCAAAACGACCCTTTGCCACTACGCACCCGCGCCAGGCACAAAAATAGCTAGACTGCTGGAGATGGGTCCCCCGCCCAAAGAGCCAGCAGGGAAAACTATGCCTTGTTCTAAAGCTCTTTGGGAACCGCTTGCGTAGCCGCACAGACCTGGGGGCTGCAGGCTTTACTGCTGCGTTCAGCCTCGACACCACCTTTCCCACTTGGCGTCGCGCCAGGCACAAAAATGGCCTATGGCTGCAGATGGGTCCCCCGCCCCAAAGAGCCAGCAGGGAAAACTATGCCTTGTTCTAAAGCTCTTGGGAACCGCTTGCGTAGCCGCACAGACCTGGGGGCTGCGGGCTTTCCTGCTGCCTTCAGCCTCGACAACACCCTTTCCCACTTGGCGCCGCGAAAGGCTCAAAAATGGCCATACGGCTGGAGATGGGTCCCCGCCCCAAAGAGCCAGCAGGAAAAACTATGCCTTGTTCTAAAGCTATTTGGAACCGCTTGCGTAGCCCCACAGACCTGGGGGCTGCGGGCTTTCCTGCTGCCTTCAGCCTCAAATACACCCTTTCCCACTACGCACCGCGCCAGGCATAAAAATAGCCATATGACCTGGAGATGGGTCCCCCGCCCGAGGAGCCAGCAGGGAAAACTATGCCTTGTTCTAAAGCTCTTTGGGAACCGCTTGCGTAGCCGCACAGACCTGGGGGCTGCAGGCTTTCCTGCTGCCTTCAGCCTCGACAACACCCTTTCCCCACTTGGCGTCGCGCCAGGCACAAAAATGGCCTATGGCTGGATATGGGTCTCCCGCCCAAAGAGCCAGCAGGGAAAACTATGCCTTGTTCTAAAGCTCTTTGGGAACCGCTTCCGTAGCCCCACAGACCTGGGGGCTGCGGGCTTTCCTGCTGCCTTCAGCCTCAAAGCCACCCTTTCCCACTTGGCGCTTCGCCAGGCATAAATATGGCCATATGGCTGGAGATGGGTCCCCCGCCCAAAGAGCCAGCAGGGGAAAACTATGCCTTGTTCTAAAGCTCTTTGGGAAGCGCTTGCGTAGCCCCACAGACCTGGGGGCTGCAGGCTTTGCTGCTGCCTTCAGCCTCAAAGCCACCCCTTTCCCACTTGGCGTCGCGCCAGGCACAAAAATGGCCTATGGCTGGAGATGGGTCCCATGCCCAAAGAGCCAGCAGGGAAAACTATGCCTTGTTCTAAAACTCTTTGGGAACCGCTTGCTTGGCCCCACAGACCTGGGGGCTGCGGGCTTTGCTGCTCCCTTCAGCCTCAAAACCACCCTTCCCCACTTGGCGCCCCGCCAGGCCCAAAAATGGCCATACGGCTGGAGATGGGTCCCCCCGCCCAAAGAGCCAGCAGGGAAAACTATGCCTTGTTCTAAAGCTCTTTGGGAACCGCTTGCGTAGCCCCACAGACCTGGGGGCTGCAGGCTTTCCTGCTGCCTTCAGCCTCAAAGCCACCCTTTCCCACTTGGCGTCGCGCCAGGCACAAAAAATGGCCATACGGCTGGAGATGTGTCCCATGCCAAAAGAGCCAGCAGGGAAAAATATGCCTTGTTCTAAGCTCTTTGGGAACCGCTTGCATAGCCCCACAGACCTGGGGCTGTGGGCTTTCCTGCTGCCTTCAGCGTCGACACCACCCTTTCCCACTTGGGCCCCTGGCCACGCACAAAAATGGCTATACGGCTGGAGATGGGTCCCCCCGCCCAAAGAGCCAGCAGGGAAAACTATGCCTTGTTCTAAAGCTCTTTGGGAACCGCTTGCGTAGCCCCACAGACCTGGGGGCTGCAGGCTTTCCTGCTGCCTTCAGCCTCGACAGCACCCTTTCCCACTTGACGCCGCGCCAGGCACAAAAATGGCCATACGGCTGGAGATGGGTCCCCCGCCCAGAGAGCAGCCAGCAGGGAAAATTATGCCTTGTTCTAAAGCTCTTTGGGAACCGCTTGCGTAGCCCCACAGACCTGGGGGCTGCGGGCTTTGCTGCTGCCTTCAGCCTCAAAGCCACCCTTTCCCACTTGGTGCCGCATCAGGCACAAAAATGGCCTATGGCTGGAGATGGGTCCCATGCCCTAAGAGCCAGCTGGGAAAACTATGCCTTGTTCTAAAGCTCTTTGGGAACCGCTTGCGTAGCCCCACAGACCTGGGGGCTGCAGGCTTTGCTGCTGCCTTCAGCCTCAAAGCCACCCTTTCCCACTTGGCGTCGCGCCAGGCACAAAAATGGCCTATGGCTGGAGATGGGTCCCATGCCCAAAGAGCCAGCAGGGAAAACTATGCCTTGTTCTAAAGCTCTTTGGGAACCGCTTGCATAGCCCCACAGACCTGGGGGCTGCGGGCTTTGCTGCTGCCTTCAGCCTCGACACCACCCTTTCCCACTTGGCGCCGCGCCAGGCACAAAAATGGCCATACGGCTGGAGATGGGTCCACCGCCCAAAGAGCCAGCAGGGAAAACTATGCCTTGTTCTAAAGCTCTTTGGGAACTGCTTGCATAGCCCGACAGACCTGGGGGCTGCAGGCTTTCCTGCTGTCTTCAGCCTCAAAGCCACCCTTTCCCACTTGGCGCCCTATCAGGCACAGAAATGGCCTATGGCTGGAGATGGGTCCCCCGCCCAAAGAGCCAGCAGGGAAAATTATGCCTTGTTCTAAAGCTCTTTGGGAACCGCTTGCGTAGCCCCACAAACCTGGGGGCTGCAGGCTTTCCTGCTGCCTTCAGCCTCAAAGCCACCCTTTCCCACTTGGCGCCGCGCCAGGCACAAAAATGGCCATACGGCTGGAGATGGGTCCCCCGCCCAAAGAGCCAGCAGGGAAAACTATGCCTTGTTCTAAAGCTCTTTGGGAACCGCTTGCGTAGCCCCACAAACCTGGGGGCTGCAGGCTTTCCTGCTGCCTTCAGCCTCAAAGCCACCCTTTCCCACTTGGCGCTGCGCCAGGCACAAAAATGGCCATACGGCTGGAGATGGGTCCCCCGCCCAAAGAGCCAGCAGGGAAAACTATGCCTTGTTCTAAAGCTCTTTGGGAACCGCTTGCATAGCCCCACAGACCTGGGGGCTGCAGGCTTTCCTGCTGTCTTCAGCCTCAAAGCCACCCTTTCCCACTTGGCGCCGCATCAGGCACAAAAATGGCCTATGGCTGGAGATGGGTCCCCCGCCCAAAGAGCCAGCAGGGAAAACTATGCCTTGTTCTAAAGCTCTTTGGGAACCACTTGCGTATCCCCACAGACCTGGGGGCTGGAGGCTTTCCTGCTGCCTTCAGCCTCAAAGCCACCCTTTCCCACTTGGCGCCGCGCCAGGCACAAAAATGGCCATACGGCTGGAGATGGGTCCCCCGCCCAAAGAGCCAGCAGGGAAAATTATGCCTTGTTCTAAAGCTCTTTGGGAACCGCTTGCGTAGCCCCACAAACCTGGGGGCTGCGGGCTTTCCTGCTGCCTTCAGCCTCAAAGCCACCCTTTCCCACTTGGCGCCGCGCCAGGCACAAAAATGGCCATACGGCTGGAGATGGGTCCCATGCCCAAAGAGCCAGCAGGGAAAACTATGCCTTGTTCTAAAGCTCTTTGGGAACCGCTTGCGTAGCCCCACAGACCTGGGGGGTGTGGGCTTTCCTGCTGCCTTCAGCCTCAAAGCCACCCTTTCCCACTTGGCGCCGGGCCAGGCATAAAAATGGCCATACGGCTGGAGATGGGTCCCCCGCCCAAAGAGCCAGCAGGGAAAACTATGCCTTGTTCTAAAGCTCTTTGGGAACCGCTTGCGTAGCCCCACAGACCTGGGGGCTGCAGGCTTTCCTGCTGCCTTCAGCCTCAAAACCACCCTTTCCCACTTGGCGCCGCATCAGGCACAAAAATGGCCTATGGCTGGAGATGGGTCCCCCGCCCAAAGAGCCAGCAGGGAAAACTATGCCTTGTTCTAAAGCTCTTTGGGAACCGCTTGCGTAGCCCCACAGACCTGGGGGCTGCGGGCTTTCCTGCTGCCTTCAGCCTCGACACCACCCTTTCCCACTTGGCCCCTGGCCACGCACAAAAATGGCCATACGGCTGGAGATGGGTCCCCCGCCCAAAGAGCCAGCAGGGAAATCTATGCCTTGTTCTAAAGCTCTTTGGGAACCGCTTGCGTAGCCCCACAGACCTGGGGGCTGCAGGCTTTCCTGCTGCCTTCAGCCTCGACAGCACCCTTTCCCACTTGGCGCCGCGCCAGGCACAAAAATGGCCATACGGCTGGAGATGGGTCCCCCGCCCAGAGAGCCAGCAGGGAAAATTATGCCTTGTTCTAAAGCTCTTTGGGAACCGCTTGCGTAGCCCCACAGACCTGGGGGCTGCGGGCTTTCCTGCTGCCTTCAGCCTAAAAGCCACCCTTTCCCACTTGGCGCCGCATCAGGCACAAAAAAGGCCTATGGCTGGATATGGGTCCCATGCCCTAAGAGCCAGCTGGGAAAACTATGCCTTGTTCTAAAGCTCTTTGGGAACCGCTTGCGTAGCCCCACAGACCTGGGGGCTGCAGGCTTTGCTGCTGCCTTCAGCCTCAAAGCCACCCTTTCCCACTTGGCGTCGCGCCAGGCACAAAAATGGCCTATGGCTGGAGATGGGTCCCCATGCCCAAAGAGCCAGCAGGGAAAACTATGCCTTGTTCTAAAGCTCTTTGGAACCGCTTGCTTGGCCCCACAGACCTGGGGGCTGCAGGCTTTGCTGCTGCCTTCAGACTCGACACCACCCTTTCCCACCTGGCGCCGCGCCAGGCACAAAAATGGCCATACGGCTGAAGAGGGGTAGCATGCCCTAAGAGCCAGCTGGGAAAACTATGCCTTGTTCTAAAGCTCTTTGGGAACCGCTTGCGTAGCCCCACAAACCTGGGGGCTGCAGGCTTTGCTGCTGCCTTCAGCCTCAAAGCCACCCTTTCCCACTTGGCGCCGCGCTAGGCACAAAAATGGCCTATGGCTGGAGATGGGTCCCCCGCCCAAAGAGCCAGCAGGGAAACTATGCCTTGTTCTAAAGCTCTTTGGGAACCGCTTGCTTGGCCCCACAGACCTGGGGGGTGTGGGCTTTCCTGCTGCCTTCAGCCTCAAAGCCACCCTTTCCCACTTGGCGCCGCGCCAGGCACAAAAATGGCCATATGGCTGGAGATGGTCCCCTGCCCAAGGAGCCAGCAGGGAAAACTATGCCTTGTTCTAAAGCTCTTTGGGAACCGCTTGCGTAGCCCCACAGACCTGGGGGCTGCGGGCTTACCTGCTGCCTTCAGCCTCGACCACCACCCCCTTTCCCACTTGGCGCCGCGCCAGGCACAAAAATGGCCATATGGCTGGAGATGGGTCCCCCGCCCAAGGAGCCAGCAGGGAAAACTATGCCTTGTTCTAAAGCTCTTTGGGAACCGCTTGCGTAGCCCCACAGACCTGGGGGCTGGAGGCTTTCCTGCTGCCTTCAGCCTCAAAGCCACCCTTTCCCACTTGGCGTCGCGCCAGGCACAAAAATGGCCTATGGCTGGAGATGGGTCCCATGCCCAAAGAGCCATCAGGGAAAACTATGCCTTGTTCTAAAGCTCTTTGGGAACCGCTTGCGTAGCCCCACAGACATGGGGGCTGCGGGCTTTCCTGCTGCCTTCAGCCTCGACACCACCCTTTCCCACTTGGCGCCGCGCCAGGCACAAAAATGGCCATACGGCTGGAGATGGGTCCCCCGCCCAAAGAGCCAGCAGGGAAAATTATGCCTTGTTCTAAAGCTCTTTGGGAACAGCTTGCGTAGCCCCACAGACCTGGGGGCTGTGGGCTTTCCTGCTGCCTTCGGCCTCAAAACCACCTTTTCCCACTACGCACCGCGCCAGGCATAAAAATAGCCATACGACTGGAGATGGGTCCCCTGCCAAAAGAGCTAGCAGGGAAAACTATGCCTTGTTCTAAAGCTCTTTGGGAACCGCTTGCTTGGCCCCACAGACCTGGGGGCTGCAGGCTTTCCTGCTGCCTTCAGCCTCAAAGCAACCCTTTCCCACTTGGCGCTGCGCCAGGCACAAAAATGGCCATATGGCTGGAGATGGGTCCCCCGCCCAAAGAGCCAGCAGGGAAAACTATGCCTTGTTCTAAAGCTCTTTGGGAACCGCTTGCGTAGCCCCACAGACCTGGGGGCTGCGGGCTTTCCTGCTGCCTTCAGCCTCAAAGCCACCCTTTCCCACTTGGCGCCGCGCCAGGCACAAAAATGGCCATACGGCTGGAGATGGGTCCCCCGCCCAAAGAGCCATCAGGGAAAACTATGCCTTGTTCTAAAGCTCTTTGGGAACCGCTTGCGTAGCCCCACAGACCTGGGGGCTGCGGGCTTTCCTGCTGCCTTCAGACTCAAAACCACCCTTTCCCACTACGCACCGCGCCAGGCATAAAAATAGCGATACGACTGGAGATGGGTCCCCCGCCCAAAGAGCCAGCAGGGAAAACTATGCCTTGTTCTAAAGCTCTTTGGGAACCGCTTGCGTAGCCCCACAGACCTGGGGGCTGCAGGCTTTGCTGCTGCCTTCAGCCTCAAAACCACCCTTTCCCACTTGGCGTCGCGCCAGGCACAAAAATGGCCTATGGCTGGAGACGGGTCTCCCGCCCAAAGAGCCAGCAGGGAAAACTATGCCTTGTTCTAAAGCTCTTTGGGAACCGCTTGCTTGGCCCCACAGACCTGGGGGCTGCGGGCTTTCCTGCTGCCTTCAGCCTCGACAACACCCTTTCCCACTTGGCGTCGCGCCAGGCACAAAAATGGCCTATGGCTGGAGATGGGTCCCCCGCCCAAGGAGCCAGCAGGGAAAACTATGCCTTGTTCTAAAGCTCTTTGGGAACCGCTTGCGTAGCCCCACAGACCTGGGGGCTGCGGGCTTTCCTGCTGTCTTCAGCCTCAAAGCCACCCTTTCCCACTTGGCGCCGCATCAGGCACAAAAATGGCCATACGGCTGGAGATGGGTCCCCCGCCCAAAGAGCCAGCAGGGAAAACTATGCCTTGTTCTAAAGCTCTTTGGGAACCGCTTGCGTAGCCCCACAGACCTGGGGGCTGCAGGCTTTCCTGCTGCCTTCAGCCTCAAAACCACCCTTTCCCACTACGCACCGCGCCAGGCATAAAAATAGCCATACGACTGGAGATGGGTCCCCCGCCCAAAGAGCCAGCAGGGAAAACTATGCCTTGTTCTAAAGCTCTTTGGGAACCGCTTGCGTAGCCCCACAGACCTGGGGGCTGCAGTCTTTCCTGCTGCCTTCAGCCTCAACCAACCCTTTCCCACTTGGCGTCGCGCCAGGCACAAAAATGGCCTATGGCTGGAGATGGGTCTCCCGCCCAAAGAGCCAGCAGGGAAAACTATGCCTTGTTCTAAAGCTCTTTGGGAACCGCTTGCGTAGCCCCACAGACCTGGGGGCTGCGGGCTTTCCTGCTGCCTTCAGCCTCGACAACACCCTTTCCCACTTGGCGCCGCATCAGGCACAAAAATGGCCATACGGCTGGAGATGGGTCCCCCGCCCAAAGAGCCAGCAGGGAAAACTAGGCCTTGTTCTAAAGCTCTTTGGGAACCGCTTGCGTAGCCCCACAGACCTGGGGGCTGCGGGCTTTCCTGCTGCCTTCAGCCTCAAAACCACCCTTTCCCACTACGCACCGCGCCAGGCATAAAAATAGCCATACGACTGGAGATGGGTCCCCCACCCAAAGAGCCAGCAGGGAAAACTATGCGTTGTTCTAAAGCTCTTTGGGAACCGCTTGCGTAGCCCCACAGACCTGGGGGCTGCGGGCTTTCCTGCTGCCTTCAGCCTCAAAGCCACCCTTTCCCACTTGGCGCCGCGGTAGGCACAAAAATGGTCTATGGCTGGAGATGGGTCCCATGCCCAAAGACCCAGCAAGGAAAACTATGCCTTGTTCTAAAGCTCTTTGGGAACCGCTTGCATAGCCCCACAGACCTGGGGGCTGTGGGCCTTCCTGCTGCCTTCAGCCTCGACACCACGCTTTCCCACTTGGCCCCTGGCCACGCACAAAAATGGCCATACGGCTGGAGATGGGTCCCCCGCCCAAAGAGCCAGCAGGGAAAACTATGCCTTGTTCTAAAACTCTTTGGGAACCGCTTGCGTAGCCGCACAGACCTGGGGGCTGCAGGCTCTCCTGCTGCCTTCAGCCTCGACAGCACCCTTTCCCACTTGGCGCCGCTCCAGGCACAAAAATGGCCATACGGCTGGAGATGGGTCCCCCGCCAGAGAGCCATCAGGGAAAATTATGCCTTGTTCTAAAGCTCTTTGGGAACCGCTTGCGTAGCCCCACAGACCTGGGGGCTGCGGGCTTTCCTGCTGCCTTCAGCCTCAAAGCCACCCTTTCCCACTTGGTGCCGCATCAGGCACAAAAATGGCCTATGGCTGGATATGGGTCCCATGCCCTAAGAGCCAGCAGGGAAAACTATGCCTTGTTCTAAAGCTCTTTGGGAACCGCTTGCGTAGCCCCACAGACCTGGGGGCTGCAGGCTTTGCTGCTGCTTCAGCCTCAAAGCCACCCTTTCCCACTTGGCGTCGCGCCAGGCACAAAAATGGCCTATGGCTGGAGATGGGTCCCCCGCCCAAAGAGCCAGCAGGGAAAACTATGCCTTGTTCTAAAGCTCTTTGGGAACCGCTTGCTTGGCCCCACAGACCTGGGGGCTGCAGTCTTTGCTGCTGCCTTCAGACTCGACACCACCCTTTCCAACCTGGCGTCGCACCAGGCACAAAAATGGCCTATGGCTGGAGATGGGTCCCATGCCCAAAGAGCCAGCAAGGAAAACTATGCCTTGTTCTAAAGCTCTTTGGGAACCGCTTGCATAGCCCCACAGACCTGGGGGCTGCGGGCTTTGCTGCTGCCTTCAGCCTCGACACCACCCTTTCCCACTTGGCGCCGCGCCAGGCACAAAAATGGCCATACGGCTGGAGATGGGTCCCCCGCCCAAAGAGCCAGCAGGGAAAACTATGCCTTGTTCTAAAGCTCTTTGGGAACCGCTTGCGTAGCCCCACAGACCTGGGGGCTGTGGGCTTTCCTGCTGCCTTCAGCCTCGACACCACCCTTTCCCACTTGGCACTGCGCCAGGCGCAAAAATGGCCATACGGCTGGAGATGGGTCCCCCGCCCAAAGAGCCAGGAGGGAAAATTATGCCTTGTTCTAAAGCTCTTTGGGAACCACTTGCGTAGCCCCACAGACCTGGGGGCTGCGGGCTTTCCTGCTGCCTTCAGCCTCAAAACCACCCTTTCCCACTTGGCGTCGCGCCAGGCACAAAAATGGCCTATGGCTGGAGATGGGTCTCCCGCCCAAAGAGCCAGCAGGGAAAACTATGCCTTGTTCTAAAGCTCTTTGGGAACCGCTTGCTTGGCCCCACAGACCTGGGGGCTGCGGGCTTTCCTGCTGCCTTCAGCCTCGACAACACCCTTTCCCACTTGGCGTCGCGCCAGGCACAAAAATGGCCTATGGCTGGAGATGGGTCTCCCGCCCAAAGAGCCAGCAGGGAAAACTATGCCTTGTTCTAAAGCTCTTTGGGAACCGCTTGCGTAGCCCCACAGACCTGGGGGCTGCAGGCTTTGCTGCTGCCTTCAGCCTCAAAGCAACCCTTTCCCACTTGGCGTCGCGCCAGGCACAAAAATGGCCTATGGCTGGAGATGGGTCTCCCGCCCAAAGAGCCAGCAGGGAAAACTATGCCTTGTTCTAAAGCTCTTTGGGAACCGCTTGCGTAGCCCCACAGACCTGGGGGCTGCAGGCTTTCCTGCTGCCTTCAGCCTCGACAACACCCTTTCCCACTTGGCGCCGCATCAGGCACAAAAATGGCCATACGGCTGGAGATGGGTCACCCGCCCAAAGAGCCAGCAGGGAAAACTATGCCTTGTTCTAAAGCTCTTTGGGAACCGCTTGCGTAGCCCCACAGACCTGGGGGCTGCGGGCTTTCCTGCTGCCTTCAGCCTCGACACCACCCTTTCCCACTACGCACCGCGCCAGGCTTAAAAATAGCCATACGACTGGAGATGGGTCCCCCACCCAAAGAGCCAGCAGGGAAAACTATGCCTTGTTCTAAAGCTCTTTGGGAACCGCTTGCGTAGCCCCACAGACCTGGGGGCTGCGGGCTTTCCTGCTGCCTTCAGCCTCAAAGCCACCCTTTCCCACTTGGCGCCGCGCCAGGCACAAAAATGGCCATACGGCTGGAGATGGGTCCCCCGCCCAAAGAGCCAGCAGGGAAAACTATGCCTTGTTCTAAAGCTCTTTGGGAACCGCTTGCGTAGCCCCACAGACCTGGGGGGTGTGGGCTTTCCTGCTGCCTTCAGCCTCAAAGCCACCCTTTCCCACTTGGCGCCGCGGTAGGCACAAAAATGGTCTATGGCTGGAGATGGGTCCCATGCCCAAAGACCCAGCAAGGAAAACTATGCCTTGTTCTAAAGCTCTTTGGGAACCGCTTGCATAGCCCCACAGACCTGGGGGCTGTGGGCCTTCCTGCTGCCTTCAGCCTCGACACCACGCTTTCCCACTTGGCCCCTGGCCACGCACAAAAATGGCCATACGGCTGGAGATGGGTCCCCCGCCCAAAGAGCCAGCAGGGAAAACTATGCCTTGTTCTAAAACTCTTTGGGAACCGCTTGCGTAGCCGCACAGACCTGGGGGCTGCAGGCTCTCCTGCTGCCTTCAGCCTCGACAGCACCCTTTCCCACTTGGCGCCGCGCCAGGCACAAAAATGGCCATACGGCTGGAGATGGGTCCCCCGCCCAGAGAGCCATCAGGGAAAATTATGCCTTGTTCTAAAGCTCTTTGGGAACCGCTTGCGTAGCCCCACAGACCTGGGGGCTGCGGGCTTTCCTGCTGCCTTCAGCCTCAAAGCCACCCTTTCCCACTTGGTGCCGCATCAGGCACAAAAATGGCCTATGGCTGGATATGGGTCCCATGCCCTAAGAGCCAGCTGGGAAAACTATGCCTTGTTCTAAAGCTCTTTGGGAACCGCTTGCGTAGCCCCACAGACCTGGGGGCTGCAGGCTTTGCTGCTGCTTCAGCCTCAAAGCCACCCTTTCCCACTTGGCGTCGCGCCAGGCACAAAAATGGCCTATGGCTGGAGATGGGTCCCCCGCCCAAAGAGCCAGCAGGGAAAACTAGGCCTTGTTCTAAAGCTCTTTGGGAACCGCTTGCTTGGCCCCACAGACCTGGGGGCTGCGGGCTTTCCTGCTGCCTTCAGCCTCGACAGCACCCTTTCCCACTTGGCGTCGCGCCAGGCACAAAAATGGCCTATGGCTGGAGATGGGTCTCCCGCCCAAAGAGCCAGCAGGGAAAACTATGCCTTGTTCTAAAGCTCTTTGGGAACCGCTTGCGTAGCCCCACAGACCTGGGGGCTGCAGGCTTTGCTGCTGCCTTCAGCCTCAAAGCAACCCTTTCCCACTTGGCGCTGCGCCAGGCACAAAAATGGCCATATGGCTGGAGATGGGTCCCATGCCCAAAGAGCCAGCAGGGAAAACTATGCCTTGTTCTAAAGCTCTTTGGGAACCGCTTGCGTAGCCCCACAGACCTGGGGGCTGCGGGCTTTCCTGCTGCCTTCAGCCTCAAAGCCACCCTTTCCCACTTGGCGCCGCGCCAGGCACAAAAGTGGCCATACGGCTGGAGATGGGTCCCCCGCCCAAAGAGCCAGCAGGGAAAACTATGCCTTGTTCTAAAGCTCTATGGGAACCGCTTGCGTAGCCCCACAGACCTGGGGGGTGTGGGCTTTCCTGCTGCCTTCAGCCTCAAAGCCACCCTTTCCCACTTGGCGCCGCGGTAGGCACAAAAATGGTCTATGGCTGGAGATGGGTCCCATGCCCAAAGACCCAGCAAGGAAAACTATGCCTTGTTCTAAAGCTCTTTGGGAACCGCTTGCATAGCCCCACAGACCTGGGGGCTGTGGGCCTTCCTGCTGCCTTCAGCCTCGACACCACGCTTTCCCACTTGGCCCCTGGCCACGCACAAAAATGGCCATACGGCTGGAGATGGGTCCCCCGCCCAAAGAGCCAGCAGGGAAAACTATGCCTTGTTCTAAAACTCTTTGGGAACCGCTTGCGTAGCCGCACAGACCTGGGGGCTGCAGGCTCTCCTGCTGCCTTCAGCCTCGACAGCACCCTTTCCCACTTGGCGCCGCGCCAGGCACAAAAATGGCCATACGGCTGGAGATGGGTCCCCCGCCCAGAGAGCCATCAGGGAAAATTATGCCTTGTTCTAAAGCTCTTTGGGAACCGCTTGCGTAGCCCCACAGACCTGGGGGCTGCGGGCTTTCCTGCTGCCTTCAGCCTCAAAGCCACCCTTTCCCACTTGGTGCCGCATCAGGCACAAAAATGGCCTATGGCTGGATATGGGTCCCATGCCCTAAGAGCCAGCTGGGAAAACTATGCCTTGTTCTAAAGCTCTTTGGGAACCGCTTGCGTAGCCCCACAGACCTGGGGGCTGCAGGCTTTGCTGCTGCTTCAGCCTCAAAGCCACCCTTTCCCACTTGGCGTCGCGCCAGGCACAAAAATGGCCTATGGCTGGAGATGGGTCCCCCGCCCAAAGAGCCAGCAGGGAAAACTATGCCTTGTTCTAAAGCTCTTTGGGAACCGCTTGCTTGGCCCCACAGACCTGGGGGCTGCAGTCTTTGCTGCTGCCTTCAGACTCGACACCACCCTTTCCAACCTGGCGTCGCACCAGGCACAAAAATGGCCTATGGCTGGAGATGGGTCCCATGCCCAAAGAGCCAGCAAGGAAAACTATGCCTTGTTCTAAAGCTCTTTGGGAACCGCTTGCATAGCCCCACAGACCTGGGGGCTGCGGGCTTTGCTGCTGCCTTCAGCCTCGACACCACCCTTTCCCACTTGGCGCCGCGCCAGGCACAAAAATGGCCATACGGCTGGAGATGGGTCCCCCGCCCAAAGAGCCAGCAGGGAAAACTATGCCTTGTTCTAAAGCTCTTTGGGAACCGCTTGCGTAGCCCCACAGACCTGGGGGCTGTGGGCGTTCCTGCTGCCTTCAGCCTCGACACCACCCTTTCCCACTTGGCACTGCGCCAGGCGCAAAAATGGCCATACGGCTGGAGATGGGTCCCCCGCCCAAAGAGCCAGGAGGGAAAATTATGCCTTGTTCTAAAGCTCTTTGGGAACCACTTGCGTAGCCCCACAGACCTGGGGGCTGCGGGCTTTCCTGCTGCCTTCAGCCTCAAAACCACCCTTTCCCACTTGGCGTCGCGCCAGGCACAAAAATGGCCTATGGCTGGAGATGGGTCTCCCGCCCAAAGAGCCAGCAGGGAAAACTATGCCTTGTTCTAAAGCTCTTTGGGAACCGCTTGCTTGGCCCCACAGACCTGGGGGCTGCGGGCTTTCCTGCTGCCTTCAGCCTCGACAACACCCTTTCCCACTTGGCGTCGCGCCAGGCACAAAAATGGCCTATGGCTGGAGATGGGTCTCCCGCCCAAAGAGCCAGCAGGGAAAACTATGCCTTGTTCTAAAGCTCTTTGGGAACCGCTTGCGTAGCCCCACAGACCTGGGGGCTGCAGGCTTTGCTGCTGCCTTCAGCCTCAAAGCAACCCTTTCCCACTTGGCGCTGCGCCAGGCACAAAAATGGCCATATGGCTGGAGATGGGTCCCCCGCCCAAAGAGCCAGCAGGGAAAACTATGCCTTGTTCTAAAGCTCTTTGGGAACCGCTTGCGTAGCCCCACAGACCTGGGGGCTGCGGGCTTTCCTGCTGCCTTCAGCCTCAAAGCCACCCTTTCCCACTTGGCGCCGCGCCAGGCACAAAAATGGCCATACGGCTGGAGATGGGTACCCCGCCCAAAGAGCCAGCAGGGAAAACTATGCCTTGTTCTAAAGCTCTATGGGAACCGCTTGCGTAGCCCCACAGACCTGGGGGGTGTGGGCTTTCCTGCTGCCTTCAGCCTCGACACCACCCTTTCCCACTTGGCGCCGCGCCAGGCACAAAAATGGCCATACGGCTGGAGATGGGTCCCCCGCCCAAAGAGCCAGCAGGGAAAACTATGCCTTGTTCTAAAGCTCTTTGGGAACCGCTTGCGTAGCCCCACAGACCTGGGGGCTGCGGGCTTTCCTGCTGCCTTCAGCCTCAAAACCACCCTTTCCCACTTGGCGCCGCGGTAGGCACAAAAATGGTCTATGGCTGGAGATGGGTCCCATGCCCAAAGACCCAGCAAGGAAAACTATGCCTTGTTCTAAAGCTCTTTGGGAACCGCTTGCATAGCCCCACAGACCTGGGGGCTGTGGGCCTTCCTGCTGCCTTCAGCCTCGACACCACGCTTTCCCACTTGGCCCCTGGCCACGCACAAAAATGGCCATACGGCTGGAGATGGGTCCCCCGCCCAAAGAGCCAGCAGGGAAAACTATGCCTTGTTCTAAAACTCTTTGGGAACCGCTTGCGTAGCCGCACAGACCTGGGGGCTGCAGGCTCTCCTGCTGCCTTCAGCCTCGACAGCACCCTTTCCCACTTGGCGCCGCGCCAGGCACAAAAATGGCCATACGGCTGGAGATGGGTCCCCCGCCCAGAGAGCCATCAGGGAAAATTATGCCTTGTTCTAAAGCTCTTTGGGAACCGCTTGCGTAGCCCCACAGACCTGGGGGCTGCGGGCTTTCCTGCTGCCTTCAGCCTCAAAGCCACCCTTTCCCACTTGGCGTCGCGCCAGGCACAAAAATGGCCTATGGCTGGAGATGGGTCCCCCGCCCAAAGAGCCAGCAGGGAAAACTATGCCTTGTTCTAAAGCTCTTTGGGAACCGCTTGCTTGGCCCCACAGACCTGGGGGCTGCAGTCTTTGCTGCTGCCTTCAGACTCGACACCACCCTTTCCAACCTGGCGTCGCACCAGGCACAAAAATGGCCTATGGCTGGAGATGGGTCCCATGCCCAAAGAGCCAGCAAGGAAAACTATGCCTTGTTCTAAAGCTCTTTGGGAACCGCTTGCATAGCCCCACAGACCTGGGGGCTGCGGGCTTTGCTGCTGCCTTCAGCCTCGACACCACCCTTTCCCACTTGGCGCCGCGCCAGGCACAAAAATGGCCATACGGCTGGAGATGGGTCCCCCGCCCAAAGAGCCAGCAGGGAAAACTATGCCTTGTTCTAAAGCTCTTTGGGAACCGCTTGCGTAGCCCCACAGACCTGGGGGCTGTGGGCGTTCCTGCTGCCTTCAGCCTCGACACCACCCTTTCCCACTTGGCACTGCGCCAGGCGCAAAAATGGCCATACGGCTGGAGATGGGTCCCCCGCCCAAAGAGCCAGGAGGGAAAATTATGCCTTGTTCTAAAGCTCTTTGGGAACCACTTGCGTAGCCCCACAGACCTGGGGGCTGCAGGCTTTGCTGCTGCCTTCAGCCTCAAAGCAACCCTTTCCCACTTGGCGCTGCGCCAGGCACAAAAATGGCCATATGGCTGGAGATGGGTCCCCCGCCCAAAGAGCCAGCAGGGAAAACTATGCCTTGTTCTAAAGCTCTTTGGGAACCGCTTGCGTAGCCCCACAGACCTGGGGGCTGCGGGCTTTCCTGCTGCCTTCAGCCTCAAAGCCACCCTTTCCCACTTGGCGCCGCGCCAGGCACAAAAATGGCCATACGGCTGGAGATGGGTACCCCGCCCAAAGAGCCAGCAGGGAAAACTATGCCTTGTTCTAAAGCTCTATGGGAACCGCTTGCGTAGCCCCACAGACCTGGGGGGTGTGGGCTTTCCTGCTGCCTTCAGCCTCGACACCACCCTTTCCCACTTGGCGCCGCGCCAGGCACAAAAATGGCCATACGGCTGGAGATGGGTCCCCCGCCCAAAGAGCCAGCAGGGAAAACTATGCCTTGTTCTAAAGCTCTTTGGGAACCGCTTGCGTAGCCCCACAGACCTGGGGGCTGCGGGCTTTCCTGCTGCCTTCAGCCTCAAAACCACCCTTTCCCACTTGGCGCCGCGGTAGGCACAAAAATGGTCTATGGCTGGAGATGGGTCCCATGCCCAAAGACCCAGCAAGGAAAACTATGCCTTGTTCTAAAGCTCTTTGGGAACCGCTTGCATAGCCCCACAGACCTGGGGGCTGTGGGCCTTCCTGCTGCCTTCAGCCTCGACACCACGCTTTCCCACTTGGCCCCTGGCCACGCACAAAAATGGCCATACGGCTGGAGATGGGTCCCCCGCCCAAAGAGCCAGCAGGGAAAACTATGCCTTGTTCTAAAACTCTTTGGGAACCGCTTGCGTAGCCGCACAGACCTGGGGGCTGCAGGCTCTCCTGCTGCCTTCAGCCTCGACAGCACCCTTTCCCACTTGGCGCCGCGCCAGGCACAAAAATGGCCATACGGCTGGAGATGGGTCCCCCGCCCAGAGAGCCATCAGGGAAAATTATGCCTTGTTCTAAAGCTCTTTGGGAACCGCTTGCGTAGCCCCACAGACCTGGGGGCTGCGGGCTTTCCTGCTGCCTTCAGCCTCAAAGCCACCCTTTCCCACTTGGCGTCGCGCCAGGCACAAAAATGGCCTATGGCTGGAGATGGGTCCCCCGCCCAAAGAGCCAGCAGGGAAAACTATGCCTTGTTCTAAAGCTCTTTGGGAACCGCTTGCTTGGCCCCACAGACCTGGGGGCTGCAGTCTTTGCTGCTGCCTTCAGACTCGACACCACCCTTTCCAACCTGGCGTCGCACCAGGCACAAAAATGGCCTATGGCTGGAGATGGGTCCCATGCCCAAAGAGCCAGCAAGGAAAACTATGCCTTGTTCTAAAGCTCTTTGGGAACCGCTTGCATAGCCCCACAGACCTGGGGGCTGCGGGCTTTGCTGCTGCCTTCAGCCTCGACACCACCCTTTCCCACTTGGCGCCGCGCCAGGCACAAAAATGGCCATACGGCTGGAGATGGGTCCCCCGCCCAAAGAGCCAGCAGGGAAAACTATGCCTTGTTCTAAAGCTCTTTGGGAACCGCTTGCGTAGCCCCACAGACCTGGGGGCTGTGGGCGTTCCTGCTGCCTTCAGCCTCGACACCACCCTTTCCCACTTGGCACTGCGCCAGGCGCAAAAATGGCCATACGGCTGGAGATGGGTCCCCCGCCCAAAGAGCCAGGAGGGAAAATTATGCCTTGTTCTAAAGCTCTTTGGGAACCACTTGCGTAGCCCCACAGACCTGGGGGCTGCGGGCTTTCCTGCTGCCTTCAGCCTCAAAACCACCCTTTCCCACTTGGCGTCGCGCCAGGCACAAAAATGTCCTATGGCTGGAGATGGGTCCCCCGCCCAAGGAGCCAGCAGGGAAAACTATGCCTTGTTCTAAAGCTCTTTGGGAACCGCTTGCTTGGCCCCACAGACCTGGGGGCTGCGGGCTTTCCTGCTGCCTTCAGCCTCGACAACACCCTTTCCCACTTGGCGTCGCGCCAGGCACAAAAATGGCCTATGGCTGGAGATGGGTCTCCCGCCCAAAGAGCCAGCAGGGAAAACTATGCCTTGTTCAAAAGCTCTTTGGGAACCGCTTGCGTAGCCCCACAGACCTGGGGGCTGCAGGCTTTGCTGCTGCCTTCAGCCTCAAAGCAACCCTTTCCCACTTGGCGCTGCGCCAGGCACAAAAATGGCCATATGGCTGGAGATGGGTCCCCCGCCCAAAGAGCCAGCAGGGAAAACTATGCCTTGTTCTAAAGCTCTTTGGGAACCGCTTGCGTAGCCCCACAGACCTGGGGGCTGCGGGCTTTGCTGCTGCCTTCAGCCTCAAAGCCACCCTTTCCCACTTGGCGCCACGCCAGGCACAAAAATGGCCATACGGCTGGAGATGGGTACCCCGCCCAAAGAGCCAGCAGGGAAAACTATGCCTTGTTCTAAAGCTCTTTGGGAACCGCTTGCGTAGCCCCACAGACCTGGGGGGTGTGGGCTTTCCTGCTGCCTTCAGCCTCGACACCACCCTTTCCCACTTGGCGCCGCGCCAGGCACAAAAATGGCCATACGGCTGGAGATGGGTCCCCCGCCCAAAGAGCCAGGAGGGAAAATTATGCCTTGTTCTAAAGCTCTTTGGGAACCGCTTGCGTAGCCCCACAGACCTGGGGGCTGCGGGCTTTCCTGCTGCCTTCAGCCTCAAAACCACCCTTTCCCACTACGCACCGCGCCAGGCATAAAAATTGCCATACGACTGGAGATGGGTCCCCCGCCCAAAGAGCCAGCAGGGAAAACTATGCCTTGTTCTAAAGCTCTTTGGGAACCGCTTGCGTAGCCCCACAGACCTGGGGGCTGCAGGCTTTCCTGCTGCCTTCAGCCTCAAAACCACCCTTTCCCACTTGGCGTCGCGCCAGGCACAAAAATGGCCTATGGCTGGAGATGGGTCTCCCGCCCAAAGAGCCAGCAGGGAAAACTATGCCTTGTTCTAAAGCTCTTTGGGAACCGCTTGCTTGGCCCCACAGACCTGGGGGCTGCGGGCTTTCCTGCTGCCTTCAGCCTCGACAACACCCTTTCCCACTTGGCGTCGCGCCAGGCACAAAAATGGCCTATGGCTGGAGATGGGTCCCCCGCCCAAGGAGCCAGCAGGGAAAACTATGCCTTGTTCTAAAGCTCTTTGGGAACCGCTTGCGTAGCCCCACAGACCTGGGGGCTGCGGGCTTTCCTGCTGTCTTCAGCCTCAAAGCCACCCTTTCCCACTTGGCGCCGCATCAGGCACAAAAATGGCCATACGGCTGGAGATGGGTCCCCCGCCCAAAGAGCCAGCAGGGAAAACTATGCCTTGTTCTAAAGCTCTTTGGGAACCGCTTGCGTAGCCCCACAGACCTGGGGGCTGCGGGCTTTCCTGCTGCCTTCAGCCTCAAAACCACCCTTTCCCACTACGCACCGCGCCAGGCATAAAAATAGCCATACGACTGGAGATGGGTCCCCCGCCCAAAGAGCCAGCAGGGAAAACTATGCCTTGTTCTAAAGCTCTTTGGGAACCGCTTGCGTAGCCCCACAGACCTGGGGGCTGCAGGCTTTCCTGCTGCCTTCAGCCTCAAAACCACCCTTTCCCACTTGGCGTCGCGCCAGGCACAAAAATGGCCTATGGCTGGAGATGGGTCTCCCGCCCAAAGAGCCAGCAGGGAAAACTATGCCTTGTTCTAAAGCTCTTTGGGAACCGCTTGCTTGGCCCCACAGACCTGGGGGCTGCGGGCTTTCCTGCTGCCTTCAGCCTCGACAACACCCTTTCCCACTTGGCGTCGCGCCAGGCACAAAAATGGCCTATGGCTGGAGATGGGTCCCCCGCCCAAGGAGCCATCAGGGAAAACTATGCCTTGTTCTAAAGCTCTTTGGGAACCGCTTGCGTAGCCCCACAGACCTGGGGGGTGTGGGCTTTCCTGCTGCCTTCAGCCTCAAAGCCACCCTTTCCCACTTGGCGCCGCGGTAGGCACAAAAATGGTCTATGGCTGGAGATGGGTCCCATGCCCAAAGAGCCAGCAGGGAAAACTATGCCTTGTTCTAAAGCTCTTTGGGAACCGCTTGCATAGCCCCACAGACCTGGGGGCTGTGGGCCTTCCTGCTGCCTTCAGCCTCGACACCACGCTTTCCCACTTGGCCCCTGGCCACGCACAAAAATGGCCATACGGCTGGAGATGGGTCCCCCGCCCAGAGAGCCATCAGGGAAAATTATGCCTTGTTCTAAAGCTCTTTGGGAACCGCTTGCGTAGCCGCACAGACCTGGGGGCTGCGGGCTTTCCTGCTGCCTTCAGCCTCAAAGCCACCCTTTCCCACTTGGTGCCGCATCAGGCACAAAAATGGCCTATGGCTGGAGATGGGTCCCCCGCCCAAAGAGCCAGCAGGGAAAACTATGCCTTGTTCTAAAGCTCTTTGGGAACCGCTTGCGTAGCCCCACAGACCTGGGGGCTGCGGGCTTTCCTGCTGCCTTCAGCCTCGACACCACCCTTTCCCACTTGGCGCCGCGCCAGGCACAAAAATGGCCATACCGCTGGAGATGGGTCCCCCGCCCAAAGAGCCAGCAGGGAAAACTATGCCTTGTTCTAAAGCTCTTTGGGAACCCCTTGCGTAGCCCCACAGACCTGGGGGCTGCAGGCTTTCCTGCTGCCTTCAGCCTCAAAACCACCCTTTCCCAATTGGCGTCGCGCCAGGCACAAAAATGGCCTATGGCTGGAGATGGGTCTCCCGCCCAAAGAGCCAGCAGGGAAAACTATGCCTTGTTCTAAAGCTCTTTGGGAACCGCTTGCGTAGACCCACAGACCTGGGGGCTGCGGGCTTTCCTGCTGCCTTCAGCCTCGACACCACCCTTTCCCACTTGGCGCCGCGCCAGGCACAAAAATGGCCATACCGCTGGAGATGGGTCCCCCGCCCAAAGAGCCAGCAGGGAAAACTATGCCTTGTTCTAAAGCTCTTTGGGAACCGCTTGCTTGGCCCCACAGACCTGGGGGCTGCAGGCTTTGCTGCTGCCTTCAGCCTCAAAGCCACCCTTTCCCACTTGGCGCTGCGCCAGGCACAAAAATGGCCATATGGCTGGAGATGGGTCCCCCGCCCAAAGAGCCAGCAGGGAAAACTATGCCTTGTTCTAAAGCTCTTTGGGAACCGCTTGCGTAGCCCCACAGACCTGGGGGGTGTGGGCTTTCCTGCTGCCTTCAGCCTCAAGCCACCCTTTCCCACTTGGCGCCGCGGTAGGCACAAAAATGGTCTATGGCTGGAGATGGGTCCCATGCCCAAAGACCCAGCAAGGAAAACTATGCCTTGTTCTAAAGCTCTTTGGGAACCGCTTGCATAGCCCCACAGACCTGGGGGCTGTGGGCCTTCCTGCTGCCTTCAGCCTCGACACCACGCTTTCCCACTTGGCCCCTGGCCACGCACAAAAATGGCCATACGGCTGGAGATGGGTCCCCCGCCCAAAGAGCCAGCAGGGAAAACTATGCCTTGTTCTAAAACTCTTTGGGAACCGCTTGCGTAGCCGCACAGACCTGGGGGCTGCAGGCTCTCCTGCTGCCTTCAGCCTCGACAGCACCCTTTCCCACTTGGCGCCGCGCCAGGCACAAAAATGGCCATACGGCTGGAGATGGGTCCCCCGCCCAGAGAGCCAGCAGGGAAAATTATGCCTTGTTCTAAAGCTCTTTGGGAACCGCTTGCGTAGCCCCATAGACCTGGGGGCTGCGGGCTTTCCTGCTGCCTTCAGCCTCAAAACCACCCTTTCCCACTTGGTGCCGCATCAGGCACAAAAATGGCCTATGGCTGGATATGGGTCCCATGCCCTAAGAGCCAGCTGGGAAAACTATGCCTTGTTCTAAAGCTCTTTGGGAACCGCTTGCGTAGCCCCACAGACCTGGGGGCTGCAGGCTTTGCTGCTGCTTCAGCCTCGACACCACCCTTTCCCACTTGGCGTCGCGCCAGGCACAAAAATGGCCTATGGCTGGAGATGGGTCCCATGCCCAAAGAGCCAGCAGGGAAAACTATGCCTTGTTCTAAAGCTCTTTGGGAACCGCTTGCTTGGCCCCACAGACCTGGGGGCTGCAGGCTTTGCTGCTGCCTTCAGCCTCGACACCACCCTTTCCCACTTGGCACTGCGCCAGGCGCAAAAATGGCCATACGGCTGGAGATGGGTCCCCCGCCCAAAGATCCAGGAGGGAAAATTATGCCTTGTTCTAAAGCTCTTTGGGAACCACTTGCGTAGCCCCACAGACGTGGGGGCTGCGGGCTTTCCTGCTGCCTTCAGCCTCGACACCACCCTTTCCCACTTGGCGCCGAGCCAGGCACAAAAATGGCCATACCGCTGGAGATGGGTCCCCCGCCCAAAGAGCCAGCAGGGAAAACTATGCCTTGTTCTAAAGCTCTTTGGGAACCGCTTGCGTAGCCCCACAGACCTGGGGGCTGCAGGCTTTCCTGCTGCCTTCAGCCTCAAAACCACCCTTTCCCACTTGGCGTCGCGCCAGGCACAAAAATGGCCTATGGCTGGAGATGGGTCTCCCGCCCAAAGAGCCAGCAGGGAAAACTATGCCTTGTTCTAAAGCTCTTTGGGAACCGCTTGCTTGGCCCCACAGACCTGGGGGCTGCGGGCTTTCCTGCTGCCTTCAGCCTCGACAACACCCTTTCCCACTTGGCGTCGCGCCAGGCACAAAAATGGCCTATGGCTGGAGATGGGTCTCCCGCCCAAAGAGCCAGCAGGGAAAACTATGCCTTGTTCTAAAGCTCTTTGGGAACCGCTTGCGTAGCCCCACAGACCTGGGGGCTGCAGGCTTTGCTGCTGCCTTCAGCCTCAAAGCAACCCTTTCCCACTTGGCGCTGCGCCAGGCACAAAAATGGCCATATGGCTGGAGATGGGTCCCCCGCCCAAAGAGCCAGCAGGGAAAACTATGCCTTGTTCTAAAGCTCTTTGTGAACCGCTTGCGTAGCCCCACAGACCTGGGGGCTGCGGGCTTTGCTGCTGCCTTCAGCCTCAAAGCCACCCTTTCCCACTTGGCGCCGCGCCAGGCACAAAAATGGCCATACGGCTGGAGATGGGTCCCCCGCCCAAAGAGCCAGCAGGGAAAACTATGCCTTGTTCTAAAGCTCTTTGGGAACCGCTTGCGTAGCCCCACAGACCTGGGGGGTGTGGGCTTTCCTGCTGCCTTCAGCCTCGACACCACCCTTTCCCACTTGGCGCCGCGCCAGGCACAAAAATGGCCATACGGCTGGAGATGGGTCCCCCGCCCAAAGAGCCAGCAGGGAAAATTATGCCTTGTTCTAAAGCTCTTTGGGAACCGCTTGCGTAGCCCCACAGACCTGGGGGCTGCGGGCTTTCCTGCTGCCTTCAGCCTCAAAACCACCCTTTCCCACTACGCACCGCGCCAGGCACAAAAATAGCCATACGACTGGAGATGGGTCCCCCGCCCAAAGAGCCAGCAG
>NW_026529711.1:0-59092 GCF_028500815.1 Rissa tridactyla | reverse complement strand
GGCTCTGGCGACAGCTCCCACGCCCGAAGAGCCAGGAGGGAAAGCCGTGCCTCCTTGGAAAGCTCTTTGGCAGCCGCTCGCGTGGCCTCACAGCCCGTGGGGCTGCGGGCTTTCCGGCGGCCGTCAGCCTCGGCGACACTGGCGCCCACGTGGCGCCCCCGCGCCAGACTGCGAAGCATTTTCCGGTAGGGCCGCGGCTCTGGCGACAGCTCCCACGCCCGAAGAGCCAGGAGGGAAAGCCGTGCCTCGTTGGAAAGCTCTTTGGCAGCCGCTCGCGTGGCCCCACAGCCCGTGGGGCTGCGGGCTTTGCGGCGGCCGTCAGCGTCGGCGACACCGGCGCCCACGTGGCGCCGCCGCGACAGCCTGTAAAGCATTTTCCGGTAGGGCCACGGCTCTGGCGACAGCTCCCACGCCCGAAGAGCCAGGAGGGAAAGCCGTGCCTCGTTGGAAAGCTCTTTGGCAGCCGCTCGCGTGGCCCCACAGCCCGTGGGGCTGCGGGCTTTCCGGCGGCCGTCAGCCTCGGCGACACCGGCCCCCACCTGACGCCGACGCGCCAGCCTGCAAATCATTTTCCGGTAGGGCCGCGGCTCTGGCGACAGCTCCCATGCCCGAAGAGCCAGGAGGGAAAGCCGTGCCTCGTTGGAAAGCTCTTTGGCAGCCGCTCGCGTGGCCTCACAGCCCGTGGGGCTGCGGGCTTTCCGGCGGCCGTCAGCCTCGGCGACACCGGCGCCCACGTGACGCCGCCGCGCCAGCCTGCAAAGCATTTTCCGGTAGGGCCGCGGCTCTGGCGACAGCTCCCACGCCCAAAGAGCCAGGAGGGAAAGCCGTGCCTCGTTGGAAAGCTCTTTGGCAGCCGCTCGCGTGGCCCCACAGCCCGTGGGGCTGCGGGCTTTCCGGCGGCCGTCAGCCTTGGCAAACACCGGCGCCCACGTGGCGCCGACACGACAGCCTTCGAAGCATTTTCCGGTAGGGCCGTGGCTCTGGCGACAGCTCCCACGCCCGAAGAGCCAGGAAGGAAAGCCGTGCCTCCTTGGAAAGCTCTTTGGCAGCCGCTCGCGTGGCCCCACAGCCCGTGGGGCTGCGGGCTTTCCGGCGGCCGTCAGCCTCGGCGACACCGGCGCCCACGTGGCACCGCTGCGCCAGCCTGCGAAGCATTTTCCGGTAGGGCCGCGGCTCTGGCGACAGCTCCCATGCCCGAAGAGCCAGGAGGGAAAGCCGTGCCTCCTTGGAAAGCTCTTTGGCAGCCGCTCGCGTGGCCCCACAGCCCGTGGGGCTGCGGGCTTTCCGGCGGCCGTCAGCCTCGGCGACACCAGCGCCCACGTGGCGCCGCCGCGCCAGCCTGCAAAGCATTTTCCGGTAGGGCCGCGGCTCTGGCGACAGCTCCCACGCCCGAAGAGCCAGAAGGGAAAGCCGTGCCTCGTTGGAAATCTCTTTGGCAGCCGCTCGCGTGGCCCCACAGCCCGTGGGGCTGCGGGCTTTCCGGCGGCCGTCAGCCTCAGCGACACCGGCGCCCACGTGGCACCGCTGCGCCAGCCTGCGAAGCATTTTCCGGTAGGGCCGCGGCTCTGGCGACAGCTCCCATGCCCGAAGAGCCAGGAGGGAAAGCCGTGCCTCCTTGGAAAGCTCTTTGGCAGCCGCTCGCGTGGCCCCACAGCCCGTGGGGCTGCGGGCTTTCCGGCGGCCGTCAGCCTCGGCGACACCGGTGCCCACGTGGCGCGGCCACGCCAGCCTGCGAAGCATTTTCCGGTAGGGCCGCGGCTCTGGCGACAGCTCCCACGCCCGAAGAGCCAGGAGGGAAAGCCGTGCCTCCTTGGAAAGCTCTTTGGCAGCCGCTCGCGTGGCCCCACAGCCCGTGGGGCTGCGGGCTTTCCGGCGGCCGTCAGATTCGGCGACACCGGCGCCCACGTGGCGCCGCCACGCCAGCCTGCAAAGCATTTTCCGGTAGGGCCGCGGCTCTGGCGACAGCTCCCACGCCCGAAGAGCCAGGAGGGAAAGCCGTGCCTCCTTGGAAAGCTCTTTGGCAGCCGCTCGCGTGGCCCCACAGCCTGTGGGGGTGCGGGCTTTCCCCCCCCCCGGCGGCCATCAGCCTCGGCGACACCGGTGCTCACGTGGCGCCGTCGAGCCAGCCTGCGAAGCATTTTCCGGTAGGGCCGCGTCTCTGGCGACAGCTCCCACGCCCGAAGAGCCAGGAGGGAAAGCCGTGCCTCGTTGGAAAGCTCTTTGGCAGCCGCTCGCGTGGCCCCACAGCCCGTGGGGCTGCGGGCTTTCCGGCGGCCGTCAGCCTCGGCGACACCGGCGCCCACGTGGCGCCACCGCGCCAGCCTGCGAAGCATTTTCCGGTAGGGCCGCGGCTCTGGCGACAGCTCCCACGCCCGAAGAGCCAGGAGGGAAAGCCGTGCCTCGTTGGAAAGCTCTTTGGCAGCCGCTCGCGTGGCCTCACAGCCCGTGGGGCTGCGGGCTTTCCGGCGGCCGTCAGCCTCGGCGACACTGGCGCCCACGTGGCGCCCCCGCGCCAGACTGCGAAGCATTTTCCGGTAGGGCCGCGGCTCTGGCGACAGCTCCCATGCCCGAAGAGCCAGGAGGGAAAGCCGTGCCTCCTTGGAAAGCTCTTTGGCAGCCGCTCGCTCGCGTGGCCTCACAGCCCGTGGGGCTGCGGGCTTTCCGGCGGCCGTCAGCCTCGGCGACACTGGCGCCCACGTGGCGCCCCCGCGCCAGCCTGCGAAGCATTTTCCGGTAGGGCCGCGGCTCTGGCGACAGCTCCCACGCCCGAAGAGCCAGGAGGGAAAGCCGTGCCTCGTTGGAAAGCTCTTTGGCAGCCGCTCGCGTGGCCCCACAGCCCGTGGGGCTGCGGGCTTTCCGGCGGCCGTCAGCCTCGGCGACACCGGCGCCCACGTGACGCCACCACGCCAGCCTGCGAAGCATTTTCCGGTAGGGCCGCGGCTCTGGCGACAGCTCCCACGCCCGAAGAGCCAGGAGGGAAAGCCGTGCCTCGTTGGAAAGCTCTTTGGCAGCCGCTCGCGTGGCCCCACATCCCGTGGGGCTGCGGGCTTTCCGGCGGCCGTCAGCCTCGGCGACACCGGCGCCCACGTGGCGCCACCGCGCCAGCCTGCGAAGCATTTTCCGGTAGGGCCGCGGCTCTGGCGACAGCTCCCACGCCCGAAGAGCCAGGAGGGAAAGCCGTGCCTCCTTGGAAAGCTCTTTGGCAGCCGCTCTCGTGGTCTCACAGCCCGTGGGGCTGCGGGCTTTCCGGCGGCCGTCAGCCTCGGCGACACTGGCGCCCACGTGGCGCCCCCGCGCCAGCCTGCAAAGCATTTTCCGGTAGGGCCGCGGCTCTGGCGACAGCTCCCACGCCCGAAGAGCCAGGAGGGAAAGCCGTGCCTCGTTGGAAAGCTCTTTGGCAGCCGCTCGCGTGGCCCCACAGCCCGTGGGGCTGCGGGCTTTGCGGCGGCCGTCAGCCTCGGCGACACCGGCGCCCACGTGGCGCCGCCGCGACAGCCTGCAAATCATTTTCCGGTAGGGCCGCGGCTCTGGCGACAGCTCCCATGCCCGAAGAGCCAGGAGGGAAAGCCGTGCCTCGTTGGAAAGCTCTTTGGCAGCCGCTCACGTGGCCCCACAGCCCGTGGGGCTGCGGGCTTTCCGGCGGCCGTCAGCCTCGGCGACACCGGCGCCCACGTGACGCCGCCGCGCCAGCCTGCAAAGCATTATCCGGTAGGGCCGCGGCTCTGGCGACAGCTCCCACGCCCGAAGAGCCAGGAGGGAAAGCCGTGCCTCGTTGGAAAGCTCTTTGGCAGCTGCTCGCGTGGCCCCACAGCCCGTGGGGCTGCGAGCTTTCCGGCGGCCGTCAGCCTCGGCGACACCGGCGCCCACGTGGCGACGCCGCGCCAGCCTGCGAAGCATTTTCCGGTAGGGCCGCGGCTCTGGCGACAGCTCCCACGCCCGAAGAGCCAGGAGGGAAAGCCGTGCCTCGTTGGAAAGCTCTTTGGCAGCCGCTCGCGTGGCCTCACAGCCCGTGGGGCTGCGGGCTTTCCGGCGGCCGTCAGCCTTGGCAACACCGGCGCCCACGTGGCGCCGACACGACAGCCTTCGAAGCATTTTCCGGTAGGGCCGCGGCTCTGGCGACAGCTCCCACGCCCGAAGAGCCAGGAGGGAAAGCCGTGCATCCTTGGAAAGCTCTTTGGCAGCCGCTCGCGTGGCCCCACAGCCCGTGGGGCTGCGGGCTTTCCGGCGGCCGTCAGCCTCGGCGACACCGGCGCCCACGTGGCGCCGCCGCGCCAGCCTGCGAAGCATTTTCCGGTAGGGCCGCGGCTCTGGCGACAGCTCCCACGCCCGAAGAGCCAGGAGGGAAAGCCGTGCCTCGTTGGAAAGCTCTTTGGCAGCCGCTCGCGTGGCCCCACAGCCCGTGGGGCTGCGGGCTTTCCGGTGGCCGTCAGCCTCGGCGACACCGGCGCCCACGTGACGCCGCCGCGCCAGCCTGCAAAGCATTTTCCGGTAGGGCCGCGGCTCTGGCGACAGCTCCCATGCCCGAAGAGCCAGGAGGGAAAGCCATGCCTCGTTGGAAAGCTCTTTGGCAGCCGCTCGCGTGGCCTCACAGCCCGTGGGGCTGCGGGCTTTCCGGCGGCCGTCAGCCTCGGCGACACCGGCGCCCACGTGACGCCGCCGCGCCAGCCTGCAAAGCATTTTCCGGTAGGGCCGCGGCTCTGGCGACAGCTCCCACGCCCAAAGAGCCAGGAGGGAAAGCCGTGCCTCGTTGGAAAGCTCTTTGGCAGCCGCTCGCGTGGCCCCACAGCCCGTGGGGCTGCGGGCTTTCCGGCGGCCGTCAGCCTTGGCAACACCGGCACCCACGTGGCGCCGACACGACAGCCTTCGAAGCATTTTCCGGTAGGGCCGTGGCTCTGGCGACAGCTCCCACGCCCGAAGAGCCAGGAGGGAAAGCCGTGCCTCCTTGGAAAGCTCTTTAGCAGGCGCTCGCGTGGCCCCACAGCCCGTGGGGCTGCGGGCTTTCCGGCGGCCGTCAGCCTCGGCGACACCGGCGCCCACGTGGCACCGCTGCGCCAGCCTGAGAAGCATTTTCTGGTAGGGCCGCGGCTCTGGCGACAGCTCCCATGCCCGAAGAGCCAGGAGGGAAAGCCGTGCCTCCTTGGAAAGCTCTTTGGCAGCCGCTCGCGTGGCCCCACAGCCCGTGGGGCTGCGGGCTTTCCGGCGGCCGTCAGCCTCGGCGACACCAGCGCCCACGTGGCACCGCCGCGCCAGCCTGCGAAGCATTTTCCGGTAGGGCCGCGGCTCTGGCGACAGCTCCCACGCCCGAAGAGCCAGGAGGGAAAGCCGTGCCTCCTTGGAAAGCTCTTTGGCAGCCGCTCGCGTGGCCCCACAGCCCGTGGGGCTGCGGGCTTTCCGGCGGCCGTCAGATTCGGCGACACCGGCGCCCACGTGGCGCCGCCGCGCCAGCCTGCAAAGCATTTTCCGGTAGGGCCGCGGCTCTGGCGACAGCTCCCACGCCCGAAGAGCCAGGAGGGAAAGCCGTGCCTCCTTGGAAAGCTCTTTGGCAGCCGCTCGCGTGGCCCCACAGCCTGTGGGGGTGCGGGCTTTCCGGTGGCCATCAGCCTCGGCGACACCGGCGCCCACGTGGCACCGCCACGCCAGCCTGCGAAGCATTTTCCGGTAGGGCCGCGGCTCTGGCGACAGCTCCCACGGCCGAAGAGCCAGGAGGGAAAGCCGTGCCTCCTTGGAAAGCTCTTTGGCAGCCGCTCGCGTGGCCTCACAGCCCGTGGGGCTGCGGGCTTTCCGGCGGCCGTCAGCCTCGGCGACACTGGCGCCCACGTGGCGCCCCCGCGCCAGACTGCGAAGCATTTTCCGGTAGGGCCGCGGCTCTGGCGACAGCTCCCACGCCCGAAGAGCCAGGAGGGAAAGCCGTGCCTCGTTGGAAAGCTCTTTGGCAGCCGCTCGCGTGGCCCCACAGCCCGTGGGGCTGCGGCCTTTCCGGCGGCCGTCAGCCTCGGCGACACCGGCGCCCACGTGGCGCCACCGCGCCAGCCTGCGAAGCATTTTCCGGTAGGGCCGCGGCTCTGGCGACAGCGCCCACGCCCGAAGAGCCAGGAGGGAAAGCCGTGCCTCGTTGGAAAGCTCTTTGGCAGCCGCTCGCGTGGCCTCACAGCCCGTGGGGCTGCGGGCTTTCCGGCGGCCGTCAGCCTCGGCGACACTGGCGCCCACGTGGCGCCCCCGCGCCAGACTGCGAAGCATTTTCCGGTAGGGCCGCGGCTCTGGCGACAGCTCCCACGCCCGAAGAGCCAGGAGGGAAAGCCGTGCCTCCTTGGAAAGCTCTTTGGCAGCCGCTCGCGTGGCCTCACAGCCCGTGGGGCTGCGGGCTTTCCGGCGGCCGTCAGCCTCGGCGACACTGGCGCCCACGTGGCGCCCCCGCGCCAGACTGCGAAGCATTTTCGGGTAGGGCCGCGGCTCTGGCGACAGCTCCCACGCCCGAAGAGCCAGGAGGGAAAGCCGTGCCTCGTTGGAAAGCTCTTTGGCAGCCGCTCGCGTGGCCCCACAGCCCGTGGGGCTGCGGGCTTTGCGGCGGCCGTCAGCGTCGGCGACACCGGCGCCCACGTGGCGCCGCCGCGACAGCCTGTAAAGCATTTTCCGGTAGGGCCACGGCTCTGGCGACAGCTCCCACGCCCGAAGAGCCAGGAGGGAAAGCCGTGCCTCGTTGGAAAGCTCTTTGGCAGCCGCTCGCGTGGCCCCACAGCCCGTGGGGCTGCGGGCTTTCCGGCGGCCGTCAGCCTCGGCGACACCGGCCCCCACCTGACGCCGACGCGCCAGCCTGCAAAGCATTTTCCGGTAGGGCCGCGGCTCTGGCGACAGCTCCCACGCCCAAAGAGCCAGGAGGGAAAGCCGTGCCTCGTTGGAAAGCTCTTTGGCAGCCGCTCGCGTGGCCCCACAGCCCGTGGGGCTGCGGGCTTTCCGGCGGCCGTCAGCCTTGGCAACACCGGCGCCCACGTGGCGCCGACACGACAGCCTTCGAAGCATTTTCCGGTAGGGCCGTGGCTCTGGCGACAGCTCCCACGCCCGAAGAGCCAGGAAGGAAAGCCGTGCCTCCTTGGAAAGCTCTTTGGCAGCCGCTCGCGTGGCCCCACAGCCCGTGGGGCTGCGGGCTTTCCGGCGGCCGTCAGCCTCGGCGACACCGGCGCCCACGTGGCACCGCTGCGCCAGCCTGCGAAGCATTTTCCGGTAGGGCCGCGGCTCTGGCGACAGCTCCCATGCCCGAAGAGCCAGGAGGGAAAGCCGTGCCTCCTTGGAAAGCTCTTTGGCAGCCGCTCGCGTGGCCCCACAGCCCGTGGGGCTGCGGGCTTTCCGGCGGCCGTCAGCCTCGGCGACACCAGCGCCCACGTGGCGCCGCCGCGCCAGCCTGCAAAGCATTTTCGGGTAGGGCCGCGGCTCTGGCGACAGCTCCCACGCCCGAAGAGCCAGAAGGGAAAGCCGTGCCTCGTTGGAAATCTCTTTGGCAGCCGCTCGCGTGGCCCCACAGCCCGTGGGGCTGCGGGCTTTCCGGCGGCCGTCAGCCTCAGCGACACCGGCGCCCACGTGGCACCGCTGCGCCAGCCTGCGAAGCATTTTCCGGTAGGGCCGCGGCTCTGGCGACAGCTCCCATGCCCGAAGAGCCAGGAGGGAAAGCCGTGCCTCCTTGGAAAGCTCTTTGGCAGCCGCTCGCGTGGCCCCACAGCCCGTGGGGCTGCGGGCTTTCCGGCGGCCGTCAGCCTCGGCGACACCGGTGCCCACGTGGCGCGGCCACGCCAGCCTGCGAAGCATTTTCCGGTAGGGCCGCGGCTCTGGCGACAGCTCCCACGCCCGAAGAGCCAGGAGGGAAAGCCGTGCCTCCTTGGAAAGCTCTTTGGCAGCCGCTCGCGTGGCCCCACAGCCCGTGGGGCTGCGGGCTTTCCGGCGGCCGTCAGATTCGGCGACACCGGCGCCCACGTGGCGCCGCCACGCCAGCCTGCAAAGCATTTTCCGGTAGGGCCGCGGCTCTGGCGACAGCTCCCACGCCCGAAGAGCCAGGAGGGAAAGCCGTGCCTCCTTGGAAAGCTCTTTGGCAGCCGCTCGCGTGGCCCCACAGCCTGTGGGGGTGCGGGCTTTCCGGCGGCCATCAGCCTCGGCGACACCGGTGCTCACGTGGCGCCGCCACGCCAGCCTGCGAAGCATTTTCCGGTAGGGCCGCGGCTCTGGCGACAGCTCCCACGCCCGAAGAGCCAGGAGGGAAAGCCGTGCCTCGTTGGAAAGCTCTTTGGCAGCCGCTCGCGTGGCCCCACAGCCCGTGGGGCTGCGGGCTTTCCGGCGGCCGTCAGCCTCGGCGACACCGGCGCCCACGTGGCGCCACCGCGCCAGCCTGCGAAGCATTTTCCGGTAGGGCCGCGGCTCTGGCGACAGCTCCCACGCCCGAAGAGCCAGGAGGGAAAGCCGTGCCTCGTTGGAAAGCTCTTTGGCAGCCGCTCGCGTGGCCCCACAGCCCGTGGGGCTGCGGGCTTTCCGGCGGCCGTCAGCCTCGGCGACACTGGCGCCCACGTGGCGCCCCCGCGCCAGCCTGCGAAGCATTTTCCGGTAGGGCCGCGGCTCTGGCGACAGCTCCCACGCCCGAAGAGCCAGGAGGGAAAGCCGTGCCTCCTTGGAAAGCTCTTTGGCAGCCGCTCGCGTGGCCTCACAGCCCGTGGGGCTGCGGGCTTTCCGGCGGCCGTCAGCCTCGGCGACACTGGCGCCCACGTGGCGCCCCCGCGCCAGCCTGCGAAGCATTTTCCGGTAGGGCCGCGGCTCTGGCGACAGCTCCCACGCCCGAAGAGCCAGGAGGGAAAGCCGTGCCTCGTTGGAAAGCTCTTTGGCAGCCGCTCGCGTGGCCCCACAGCCCGTGGGGCTGCGGGCTTTCCGGCGGCCGTCAGCCTCGGCGACACCGGCGCCCACGTGGCGCCACCGCGCCAGCCTGCGAAGCATTTTCCGGTAGGGCCGCGGCTCTGGCGACAGCTCCCACGCCCGAAGAGCCAGGAGGGAAAGCCGTGCCTCGTTGGAAAGCTCTTTGGCAGCCGCTCGCGTGGCCCCACATCCCGTGGGGCTGCGGGCTTTCCGGCGGCCGTCAGCCTCGGCGACACCGGCGCCCACGTGGCGCCACCGCGCCAGCCTGCGAAGCATTTTCCGGTAGGGCCGCGGCTCTGGCGACAGCTCCCACGCCCGAAGAGCCAGGAGGGAAAGCCGTGCCTCCTTGGAAAGCTCTTTGGCAGCCGCTCTCGTGGTCTCACAGCCCGTGGGGCTGCGGGCTTTCCGGCGGCCGTCAGCCTCGGCGACACTGGCGCCCACGTGGCGCCCCCGCGCCAGCCTGCAAAGCATTTTCCGGTAGGGCCGCGGCTCTGGCGACAGCTCCCACGCCCGAAGAGCCAGGAGGGAAAGCCGTGCCTCGTTGGAAAGCTCTTTGGCAGCCGCTCGCGTGGCCCCACAGCCCGTGGGGCTGCGGGCTTTGCGGCGGCCGTCAGCCTCGGCGACACCGGCGCCCAGGTGGCGACGCCGCGCCAGCCTCCGAAGCATTTTCCGGTAGGGCCGCGGCTCTGGCGACAGCTCCCACGCCCGAAGAGCCAGGAGGGAAAGCCGTGCCTCGTTGGAAAGCTCTTTGGCAGCCGCTCGCGTGGCCCCACAGCCCGTGGGGCTGCGGGCTTTCCGGCGGCCGTCAGCCTCGGTGACACTGGCGCCCACGTGGCGCCCCCGCGCCAGACTGCGAAGCATTTTCCGGTAGGGCCGCGGCTCTGGCGACAGCTCCAACGCCCAAAGAGCCAGGAGGGAAAGCCGTGCCTCGTTGGAAAGCTCTTTGGCAGCCGCTCGCGTGGCCCCACAGCCCGTGGGCCTGCGGGCTTTCCGGCGGCCGTCAGCCTCGGCGCCACCGGCCCCCACGTGGCGCCGCCAAACCAGCCTGTGAAGCATTTTCCGGTAGGGCCGCGGCTCTGGCGACAGCTCCCACGCCCGAAGAGCCAGGAGGGAAAGCCGTGCCTCATTGGAAAGCTCTTTAGCAGGCGCTCGCGTGGCCCCACAGCCCGTGGGGCTGCGGGCTTTCCGGCGGCCGTCAGCCTCGGCGACACCGGCGCCCACGTGACGCCGCCGCGCCAGCCTGCAAAGCATTTTCCGGTAGGGCCGCGGCTCTGGCGACAGCTCCCACGCCCGAAGAGCCAGGAGGGAAAGCCGTGCCTCGTTGGAAAGCTCTTTGGCAGCCGCTCGCGTGGCCCAACAGCCAGTGGGGCTGCGGGCTTTCCGGCGGCCGTCAGCCTTGGCAACACCGGCGCCCACGTGGCGCCGACACGACAGCCTTCGAAGCATTTTCCGGTAGGGCCGCGGCTCTGGCGACAGCTCCCACGCCCGAAGAGCCAGGAGGGAAAGCCGTGCCTCCTTGGAAAGCTCTTTGGCAGCCGCTCGCGTGGCCCCACAGCCCGTGGGGCTGCGGGCTTTCCGGCGGCCGTCAGCCTCGGCGACACCGGCGCCCACGTGGCGCCGCCGCGCCAGCCTGCGAAGCATTTTCCGGTAGGGCCGCGGCTCTGGCGACAGCTCCCACGCCCGAAGAGCCAGGAGGGAAAGCCGTGCCTCGTTGGAATGCTCTTTGGCAGCCGCTCGCGTGGCCTCACAGCCCGTGGGGCTGCGGGCTTTCCGGCGGCCGTCAGCCTCGGCGACACCGGCGCCCACGTGGCGCCCCCGCGCCAGACTGCGAAGCATTTTCCGGTAGGGCCGCGGCTCTGGCGACAGCTCCCACGCCCGAAGAGCCAGGAGGGAAAGCCGTGCCTCCTTGGAAAGCTCTTTGGCAGCCGCTCGCGTGGCCTCACAGCCCGTGGGGCTGCGGGCTTTCCGGCGGCCGTCAGCCTCGGCGACACTGGCGCCCACGTGGCGCCCCCGCGCCAGCCTGCAAAGCATTTTCCGGTAGGGCCGCGGCTCTGGCGACAGCTCCCACGCCCGAAGAGCCAGGAGGGAAAGCCGTGCCTCGTTGGAAAGCTCTTTGGCAGCCGCTCGCGTGGCCCCACAGCCCGTGGGGCTGCGGGCTTTCCGGCGGCCGTCAGCCTCGGCGACACCGGCGCCCACGTGGCGCCACCGCGCCAGCCTGCGAAGCATTTTCCGGTAGGGCCGCGGCTCTGGCGACAGCTCCCACGCCCGAAGAGCCAGGAGGGAAAGCCGTGCCTCCTTGGAAAGCTCTTTGGCAGCCGCTCGCGTGGTCTCACAGCCCGTGGGGCTGCGGGCTTTCCGGCGGCCGTCAGCCTCGGCGACACTGGCGCCCACGTGGCGCCCCCGCGCCAGCCTGCAAAGCATTTTCCGGTAGGGCCGCGGCTCTGGCGACAGCTCCCACGCCCGAAGAGCCAGGAGGGAAAGCCGTGCCTCGTTGGAAAGCTCTTTGGCAGCCGCTCGCGTGGCCCCACAGCCCGTGGGGCTGCGGGCTTTCCGGCGGCCGTCAGCCTCGGCGACACCGGCGCCCACGTGGCGCCGCCGCGACAGCCTGTAAAGCATTTTCCGGTAGGGCCACGGCTCTGGCGACAGCTCCCACGCCCGAAGAGCCAGGAGGGAAAGCCGTGCCTCCTTGGAAAGCTCTTTGGCAGCCGCTCGCGTGGCCCCACAGCCCGTGGGGCTGCGGGCTTTCCGGCGGCCGTCAGCCTCGGCGACACCGGCGCCCACGTGGCGCCGCCACGCCAGACTGCGAAGAATTTTCCGGTAGGGCCGCGGCTCTGGCGACAGCTCCCACGCCCGAAGAGCCAGGAGGGAAAGCCGTGCCTCCTTGGAAAGCTCTTTGGCAGCCGCTCGCGTGGCCCCACAGCCCGTGGCCCTGCGGGCTTTCCGGCGGCCGTCAGCCTCGGCGCCACCGGCGCCCACGTGGCGCCGCCGCGCCAGCCTGCAAAGCATTTTCCGGTAGGGCCGCGGCTCTGGCGACAGCTCCCACGCCCGAAGAGCCAGGAGGGAAAGCCGTGCCTCGTTGGAAAGCTCTTTGGCAGCCGCTCGCGTGGCCTCACAGCCCGTGGGGCTGCGGGCTTTCCGGCGGCCGTCAGCCTCGGCGACACTGGCGCCCACGTGGCGCCCCCGCGCCAGACTGCGAAGCATTTTCCGGTAGGGCCGCGGCTCTGGCGACAGCTCCCACGCCCGAAGAGCCAGGAGGGAAAGCCGTGCCTCATTGGAAAGCTCTTTGGCAGGCGCTCGCGTGGCCCCACAGCCCGTGGGGCTGTGGGTTTTCCGGCGGCCGTCAGCCTCGGCGACACCGGCGCCCACGTGGCGCCGCCACGACAGACTGCAAAGCATTTTCCGGTAGGGCCGCGGCTCTGGCGACAGCTCCCACGCCCGAAGAGCCAGGAGGGAAAACCGTGCCTCGTTGGAAAGCTCTTTGGCAGCCGCTCGCGTGGCCCCACAGCCCGTGGGGCTGCGGGCTTTCCGGCGGCCGTCAGCCTCGGCGACACCGGCGCCCACGTTACGCAGCCGTGCCAGCCTGCGAAGCATTTTCCGGTAGGGCCGCGGCTCTGGCGACAGCTCCCACGCCCGAAGAGCCAGGAGGGAAAGCCGTGCCTCCTTGGAAAGCTCTTTGGCAGCCGCTCGCGTGGCCCCACAGCCCGTGGGGCTGCGGGCTTTCCGGCGGCCGTCAGCCTCGGCGACACCGGTGCCCACGTGGCGCCGCCACGCCAGCCTGCGAAGCATTTTCCGGTAGGGTCGCGGCTCTGGCGACAGCTCCCACGCCCGAAGAGCCAGGTGGGAAAGCCGTGCCTCCTTGGAAAGCTCTTTGGCAGCCGCTCGCGTGGCCCCACAGCCCGTGGGGCTGCGGGCTTTCCGGCGGCCGTCAGCCTCGGCGACACTGGCGCCCACGTGGCGCCGCCACGCCAGACTGCGAAGCATTTTCCGGTAGGGCCGCGGCTCTGGCGACAGCTCCCACGCCCGAAGAGCCAGGAGGGAATGCCGTGCCTCCTTGGAAAGCTCTTTGGCAGCCGCTCGCGTGGCCCCACAGCCCGTGGGGCTGCGGGCTTTCCGGCGGCCGTCAGCCTCGGCGCCACCGGCGCCCACGTGGCGCCGCCGCGCCAGACTCCGAAGCATTTTCCGGTAGGGCCGCGGCTCTGGCGACAGCTCCCACGCCCGAAGAGCCAGGAGGGAAAGCCGTGCCTCGTTGGAAAGCTCTTTGGCAGCCGCTCGCGTGGCCCCACAGCCCGTGGGGCTGCGGGCTTTCCGGCGGCCATCAGCCTCGGCGACACCGGCGCCCACGTGGCGCCACCGCGCCAGCCTGTAAATCATTTTCCGGTAGGGCCGCGTCTCTGGCGACAGCTCCCACGCCCGAAGAGCCAGGAGGGAAAGCCGTGCCTCCTTGGAAAGCTCTTTGGCAGCCGCTCGCGTGTCCTCACAGCCCGTGGGGCTGCGGGCTTTCCGGCGGCCGTCAGCCTCGGCGACACTGGCGCCCACGTGGCGCCCCCGCGCTAGACTGCGAAGCATTTTCCGGTAGGGCCGCGGCTCTGGCGACAGCTCCCACGCCCGAAGAGCCACGAGGGAAAGCCGTGCCTCGTTGGAAAGCTCTTTGGCAGGCGCTCGCGTGGCCCCACAGCCCGTGGGTCTGCGGGCTTTGCGGCGGCCGTCAGTCTCGGCGACACCGGCGCCCACGTGGCGCCTCCGCTACAGCCTGTAAAGCATTTTCCGGTAGGGCCACGGCTCTGGCGACAGCTCCCACGCCCGAAGAGCCAGGAGGGAAAGCCGTGCCTCGTTGGAAAGCTCTTTGGCAGCCGCTGGCGTGGCCCCACAGCCCGTGGGGCTGCGGGCTTTCCGGCGGCCGTCAGCCTCGGCGACACCTGCGACCACGTGGCACCGCCGCGCCAGCCTGTGAAGCATTTTCCGGTAGGGCCGCGGCTCTGGCGACAGCTCCCACGCCCGAAGAGCCAGGAGGGAAAGCCGTGCCTCCTTGGAAAGCTCTTTGGCAGCCGCTCGCGTGGCCCCACAGCCCGTGGGGTTGCGGGCTTTCCGGCGGCCGTCAGCCTCGGCGACACCGGCGCCCACGTGGCGCCGCCGCGCCAGCCTGCGAAGCATTTTCCGGTAGGGCCGCGGCTGTGGCGACAGCTCCCACGCCCGAAGAGCCAGGAGGGAAAGCCGTGCCTCGTTGGAAAGCTCTTTGGCAGCCACTCGCGTGGCCCCACAGCCCATGGGGCTGCGGGCTTTCCGGCGGCCGTCAGCCTCGGCGACACCGGTGCCCACGTGGCGCCGCCACGCCAGCCTGCGAAGCATTTTCCGGTAGGGCCGCGGCTCTGGCGACAGCTCCCACGCCCGAAGAGCCAGGAGGGAATGCCGTGCCTCCTTGGAAAGCTCTTTGGCAGCCGCTCGCGTGGCCCCACAACCCGTGGGCCTGCGGGCTTTCCGGCGGCCGTCAGCCTCGGCGACACCGGCGCCCACGTGGCGCCGCCGCGCCAGCCTCCGAAGCATTTTCCGGTAGGGCCGCGGCTCTGGCGACAGCTCCCACGCCCGAAGAGCCAGGAGGGAAAGCCGTGCCTCGTTGGAAAGCTCTTTGGCAGCCGCTCGCGTGGCCCCACAGCCCGTGGGGCTGCGGGCTTTCCGGCGGCCGTCAGCCTCGGCGACACCGGCGCACACGTGGCGCCACCGCGCCAGCCTGCAAAGCATTTTCCGGTAGGGCCGCGGCTCTGGCGACAGCTCCCACGCCCGAAGAGCCAGGAGGGAAAGCCGTGCCTCGTTGGAAAGCTCTTTGGCAGCCGCTCGCGTGGCCCCACAGCCCGTGGGGCTGCGGGCTTTCCGGCGGCCGTCAGCCTCGGCGACACCGGCGCCCACTTGGCGCCGCCGCTACAGCCTGTAAATCATTTTCCGGTAGGGCCGCGGCTCTGGCGACAGCTCCCACACCCGAAGAGCCAGGAGGGAAAGCCGTGCCTCGTTGGAAAGCTCTTTGGCAGCCGCTCGCGTCGCCCCACAGCCCGTGGGGCTGCGGGCTTTCCGGCGGCCGTCAGCCTCGGCGACACCGGCGCCCACGTGGCGCCCCCCGCGCCAGACTGCGAAGCATTTTCCGGTAGGGCCGCGGCTCTGGCGACAGCTCCCATGCCCGAAGAGCCAGGAGGGAAAGCCATGCCTCGTTGGAAAGCTCTTTGGCAGCCGCTCGCGTGGCCCCACAGCCCGTGGGGCTGCGGGCTTTCCGGCGGCCGTCAGCCTCGGCGACACCGGCGCCCACGTGACGCCGCCGCACCAGCCTGCAAAGCATTTTCCGGTAGGGCCGTGGCTCTGGCGACATCTCCCACGCCCAAAGAGCCAGGAGGGAAAGCCGTGCCTCGTTGGAAAGCTCTTTGGCAGCCGCTCGCGTGGCCCCACTGCCAGTGGGGCTGCGGGCTTTCCGGCGGAAGTCAGCCTTGGCGACACCGGCGCCCACGTGGCGCCGACACGCCAGCCTTCGAAGCATTTTCCGGTAGGGCCGTGGCTCTGGCGACAGCTCCCACGCCCGAAGAGCCAGGAAGGAAAGCCGTGCCTCCTTGGAAAGCTCTTTGGCAGCCGCTCGTGTGGCCCCACAGCCCGTGGGGCTGCGGGCTTTCCGGCGGCCGTCAGCCTCGGCGACACCGGCGCCCACGTGGCGCCGCCGTGCCAGCCTGCGAAGCATTTTCCGGTAGGGCCGCGGCTCTGGCGACAGCTCCCACGCCCGAAGAGCCAGGTGGGAAAGCCGTGCCTCCTTGGAAAGCTCTTTGGCAGCCGCTCGCGTGGCCCCACAGCCCGTGGGGCTGCGGGCTTTCCGGCGGCCGTCAGCCTCGGCGACACTGGCGCCCACGTGGCGCCGCCACGCCAGACTGCGAAGCATTTTCCGGTAGGGCCGCGGCTCTGGCGACAGCTCCCACGCCCGAAGAGCCAGGAGGGAATGCCGTGCCTCCTTGGAAAGCTCTTTGGCAGCCGCTCGCGTGGCCCCACAGCCCGTGGGGCTGCGGGCTTTCCGGCGGCCGTCAGCCTCGGCGCCACCGGCGCCCACGTGGCGCCGCCACGCCAGACTCCGAAGCATTTTCCGGTAGGGCCGCGGCTCTGGCGACAGCTCCCACGCCCAAAGAGCCAGGAGGGAAAGCCGTGCCTCGTTGGAAAGCTCTTTGGCAGCCGCTCGCGTGGCCCCACAGCCCGTGGGGCTGCGGGCTTTCCGGCGGCCGTCAGCCTCGGCGACACCGGCGCCCACGTGGCGCCACCGCGCCAGCCTGCAAAGCATTTTCCGGTAGGGCCGCGTCTCTGGCGACAGCTCCCACGCCCGAAGAGCCAGGAGGGAAAGCCGTGCCTCCTTGGAAAGCTCTTTGGCAGCCGCTCGCGTGTCCTCACAGCCCGTGGGGCTGCGGGCTTTCCGGCGGCCGTCAGCCTCGGCGACACTGGCGCCCACGTGGCGCCCCCCGCGCTAGACTGCGAAGCATTTTCCGGTAGGGCCGCGGCTCTGGCGACAGCTCCCACGCCCGAAGAGCCAGGAGGGAAAGCCGTGCCTCGTTGGAAAGCTCTTTGGCAGCCGCTCGCGTGGCCCCACAGCCCGTGGGTCTGCGGGCTTTGCGGCGGCCGTCAGTCTCGGCGACACCGGCGCCCACGTGGCGCCGCCGCTACAGCCTGTAAAGCATTTTCCGGTAGGGCCACGGCTCTGGCGACAGCTCCCACGCCCGAAGAGCCAGGAGGGAAAGCCGTGCCTCGTTGGAAAGCTCTTTGGCAGCCGCTGGCGTGGCCCCACAGCCCGTGGGGCTGCGGGCTTTCCGGCGGCCGTCAGCCTCGGCGACACCTGCGACCACGTGGCACCGCCGCGCCAGCCTGTGAAGCATTTTCCGGTAGGGCCGCGGCTCTGGCGACAGCTCCCACGCCCGAAGAGCCAGGAGGGAAAGCCGTGCCTCCTTGGAAAGCTCTTTGGCAGCCGCTCGCGTGGCCCCACAGCCCGTGGGGCTGCGGGCTTTCCGGCGGCCGTCAGCCTCGGCGACACCGGCGCCCACGTGGCGCCGCCGCGCCAGCCTGCGAAGCATTTTCCGGTAGGGCCGCGGCTCTGGCGACAGCTCCCACGCCCGAAGAGCCAGGAGGGAAAGCCGTGCCTCGTTGGAAAGCTCTTTGGCAGCCACTCGCGTGGCCCCACAGCCCGTGGGGCTGCGGGCTTTCCGGCGGCCGTCAGCCTCGGCGACACCGGTGCCCACGTGGCGCCGCCACGCCAGCCTGCGAAGCATTTTCCGGTAGGGCCGCGGCTCTGGCGACAGCTCCCACGCCCGAAGAGCCAGGAGGGAATGCCGTGCCTCCTTGGAAAGCTCTTTGGCAGCCGCTCGCGTGGCCCCACAACCCGTGGGCCTGCGGGCTTTCCGGCGGCCGTCAGCCTCGGCGACACCGGCGCCCACGTGGCGCCGCCGCGCCAGCCTCCGAAGCATTTTCCGGTAGGGCCGCGGCTCTGGCGACAGCTCCCACGCCCGAAGAGCCAGGAGGGAAAGCCGTGCCTCGTTGGAAAGCTCTTTGGCAGCCGCTCGCGTGGCCCCACAGCCCGTGGGGCTGCGGGCTTTCCGGCGGCCGTCAGCCTCGGCGACACCGGCGCACACGTGGCGCCACCCGCGCCAGCCTGCAAAGCATTTTCCGGTAGGGCCGCGGCTCTGGCGACAGCTCCCACGCCCGAAGAGCCAGGAGGGAAAGCCGTGCCTCGTTGGAAAGCTCTTTGGCAGCCGCTCGCGTGGCCCCACAGCCCGTGGGGCTGCGGGCTTTCCGGCGGCCGTCAGCCTCGGCGACACCGGCGCCCACTTGGCGCCGCCGCTACAGCCTGTAAATCATTTTCCGGTAGGGCCGCGGCTCTGGCGACAGCTCCCACACCCGAAGAGCCAGGAGGGGAAAGCCGTGCCTCCTTGGAAAGCTCTTTGGCAGCCGCTCGCGTGGCCTCACAGCCCGTGGGGCTGCGGGCTTTCCGGCGGCCGTCAGCCTCGGCGACACTGGCGCCCACGTGGCGCCCCCCGCGCCAGACTGCGAAGCATTTTCCGGTAGGGCCGCGGCTCTGGCGACAGCTCCCACGCCCGAAGAGCCAGGAGGGAAAGCCGTGCCTCGTTGGAAAGCTCTTTGGCAGCCGCTCGCGTGGCCCCACAGCCCGTGGGGCTGCGGGCTTTCCGGCGGCCGTCAGCCTCGGCGACACCGGCGCCCACGTGGCGCCGCCACGCCAGCCTGCGAAGCATTTTCCGGTAGGGCCGCGGCTCTGGCGACAGCTCCCATGCCCGAAGAGCCAGGAGGGAAAGCCATGCCTCGTTGGAAAGCTCTTTGGCAGCCGCTCGCGTGGCCCCACAGCCCGTGGGGCTGCGGGCTTTCCGGCGGCCGTCAGCCTCGGCGACACCGGCGCCCACGTGACGCCGCCGCACCAGCCTGCAAAGCATTTTCCGGTAGGGCCGTGGCTCTGGCGACATCTCCCACGCCCAAAGAGCCAGGAGGGAAAGCCGTGCCTCGTTGGAAAGCTCTTTGGCAGCCGCTCGCGTGGCCCCACTGCCAGTGGGGCTGCGGGCTTTCCGGCGGAAGTCAGCCTTGGCGACACCGGCGCCCACGTGGCGCCGACACGCCAGCCTGCGAAGCATTTTCCGGTAGGGCCGTGGCTCTGGCGACAGCTCCCACGCCCGAAGAGCCAGGAAGGAAAGCCGTGCCTCCTTGGAAAGCTCTTTGGCAGCCGCTCGTGTGGCCCCACAGCCCGTGGGGCTGCGGGCTTTCCGGCGGCCGTCAGCCTCGGCGACACCGGCGCCCCACGTGGCGCCGCCGTGCCAGCCTGCGAAGCATTTTCTGGTAGGGCCGCGGCTCTGGCGACAGCTCCCACGCCCGAAGAGCCAGGAGGGAAAGCCGTGCCTCCTTGGAAAGCTCTTTGGCAGCCGCTCGCGTGGCCCCACAGCCCGTGGGGATGCGGGCTTTCCGGCGGCCGTCAGCCTCGGCGACACCGGCGCCCACGTGGCGCCACCGCGCCAGCCTGCGAAGCATTTTCCGGTAGGGCCGCGGCTGTGGCGACAGCTCCCACGCCCGAAGAGCCAGGAGGGAAAGCCGTGCCTCCTTGGAAAGCTCTTTGGCAGCCGCTCGCGTGGCCTCACAGCCCGTGGGGCTGCGGGCTTGCCGGCGGCCGTCAGCCTCGGCGACACTGGCGCCCACGTGGCGTCCCCGCGCCAGACTGCGAAGCATTTTCCGGTAGGGGCCGCGGCTCTGGCGACAGCTCCCACGCCCGAAGAGCCAGGAGGGAAAGCCGTGCCTCCTTGGAAAGCTCTTTGGCAGCCGCGCGCGTGGCCCCACAGCCCGTGGGGCTGCGGGCTTTCCGGCGGCCGTCAGCCTCGGCGACACTGGCGCCCACGTGGCGCCCCCGCCGCCAGCCTGCGAAGCATTTTCCGGTAGGGCCGCGGCTCTGGCGACAGCTCCCACGCCCGAAGAGCCAGGAGGGAAAGCCGTGCCTCCTTGGAAAGCTCTTTGGCAGCCGCTCGCGTGGCCCCACAGCCCGTGGGGCTGCGGGCTTTCCGGCGGCCGTCAGACTCGGCGACACCCAGCGCCCACGTGGCACCGCCGCGCCAGCCTGCGAAGCATTTGCCGGTAGGGCCGCGGCTTGGCGACAGCTCCCATGCCCGAAGAGCCAGGAGGGAAAGCCGTGCCTCCTTGGAAAGCTCTTTGGCAGCCGCTCGCGTGGCCCCACAGCCCGTGGGGCTGCGGGCTTTCCGGCGGCCGTCAGCCTCGGCGACACCGGCGCCCATGTGTCACCGCTGCGCCAGCCTGCGAAGCATTTTCCAGTAGGGCCGCGGCTCCTGGCGACAGCTCCTCACGCCCGAAGAGCCAGGAGGGAAAGCCGTGCCTCGTTGGAAAGCTCTTTGGCAGCCGCTCGCGTGGCCCCACAGCCCGTGGGGCTGCGGGCTTCCGGTGGCCGTCAGCCTCGGCGACACCGGCGCCCACGTGGCGACGCCGCGCCAGCCTCCGAAGCATTTTCGGTAGGGCCGCGGCTCTGGCGAGAGCTCCCACGCCCGAAGAGCAGGAGGAAAGCCGTGCCTCCTTGGAAAGCTCTTGGCAGCCGCTCGCGTGGCCTCACAGCCGTGCGTGGGGCTGCGGGCTTTCCGGCGGCCGTCAGCCTCGGCGACACCGGCGCCCACGTGGCGCCCCCGCGCCAGACTGCGAAGCATTTTCCGGTAGGGCCGCGGCTCTGGCGACAGCTCCCACGCCCGAAGAGCCAGGAGGGAAAGCCGTGCCTCGTTGGAAAGCTCTTTGGCAGCCGCTCGCGTGGCCCCACAGCCCGTGGGGCTGCGGGCTTTCCCACGGGCCGTCAGCCTCGGTGACACCGGCGCCCACGTGACGCCGCCGCGCCAGACTGCGAAGCATTTTCCGGTAGGGGCCGCGGCTCTGGCGACAGCTCCCACGCCCGAAGAGCCAGGAGGGAAAGCCGTGCCTCGTTGGAAAGCTCTTTGGCAGCCGCTCGCGTGGCCCCACAGCCCGTGGGGCTGCGGGCTTTCCGGCGGCCGTCAGCCTCGGCGACACTGGCGCCCACGTGGCGCCCCTGCGCCAGACTGCGAAGCATTTTCCGGTAGGGGCCGCGGCTCTGGCGACAGCTCCCATGCCCGAAGAGCCAGGAGGGAAAGCCGTGCCTCCTTGGAAAGCTCTTTGGCAGCCGCTCGCGTGGCCCCACAGCCCGTGGGGCTGCGGGCTTTCCGGCGGCCGTCAGCCTCGGCGACACCGGCGCCCACGTGTCACCGCTGCGCCAGCCTCCGAAGCATTTTCCGGTAGGGCCGCGGCTCTGGCGAGAGCTCCCACGCCCGAAGAGCCAGGAGGGAAAGCCGTGCCTCGTTGGAAAGCTCTTTGGCAGCCGCTCGCGTGGCCCCACAGCCCGTGGGGCTGCGGGCTTTCCGGCGGCCGTCAGCCTCGGCGACACTGGCGCCCACGTGGTGCCACCGCGCCAGCCTGTGAAGCATTTTCCGGTAGGGCCGCGGCTCTGGCGACAGCTCCCACGCCCGAAGAGCCAGGAGGGAAAGCCGTGCCTCCTTGGAAAGCTCTTTGGCAGCCGCTCGCGTGGCCTCACAGCCCGTGGGGCTGCGGGCTTTCCGGCAGCCGTCAGCCTCGGCGACACCGGCGCCCTCGTGGCGCCCCCGCGCCAGACTGCGAAGCATTTTCGGGTAGGGCCGCGGCTCTGGCGACAGCTCCCACGCCCGAAGAGCCAGGAGGGAAAGCCGTGCCTCCTTGGAAAGCTCTTTGGCAGGCGCTCGCGTGGCCCCACAGCCCGTGGGTCTGCGGGCTTTGCGGCGGCCGTCAGTCTCGGCGACACCGGCGCCCACGTGGCGCCGCCGCTACAGCCTCTAAAGCATTTTCCGGTAGGGCCACGGCTCTGGCGACAGCTCCCACGCCCGAAGAGCCAGGAGGGAAAGCCGTGCCTCGTTGGAAAGCTCTTTGGCAGCCGCTGGCGTGGCCCCACAGCCCGTGGGGCTGCGGGCTTTCCGGCGGCCGTCAGCCTCGGCGACAACCTGCGACCCACGTGGCACCGCCGTGCCAGCCTGTGAAGCATTTTCCGGTAGGGCCGCGGCTCTGGCGACAGCTCCCACGCCCGAAGAGCCAGGAGGGAAAGCCGTGCCTCCTTGGAAAGCTCTTTGGCAGCCGCTCGCGTGGCCCCACAGCCCGTGGGGCTGCGGGCTTTCCGGCGGCCGTCAGCCTCGGCGACACCGGCGCCCACGTGGCGCCGCCGCGCCAGCCTGCGAAGCATTTTCCGGTAGGGCCGCGGCTGTGGGCGACAGCTCCCACGCCCGAAGAGCCAGGAGGGAAAGCCGTGCCTCGTTGGAAAGCTCTTTGGCAGCCACTCGCGTGGCCCCACAGCCCGTGGGGCTGCGGGCTTTCCGGCGGCCGTCAGCCTCGGCGACACCGGTGCCCACGTGGCGCCGCCACGCCAGCCTGCGAAGCATTTTCCGGTAGGGCCGCGGCTCTGGCGACAGCTCCCATGCCCGAAGAGCCAGGAGGGAATGCCGTGCCTCCTTGGAAAGCTCTTTGGCAGCCGCTCGCGTGGCCCCACAACCCGTGGGCCCTGCGGGCTTTCCGGCGGCCGTCAGCCTCGGCGACACCGGCGCCCACGTGGCGCCGCCGCGCCAGCCTCCGAAGCATTTTCCGGTAGGGGCCGCGGCTCTGGCGACAGCTCCCACGCCCGAAGAGCCAGGAGGGAAAGCCGTGCCTTGTTGGAAAGCTCTTTGGCAGGCGCTCGCGTGGCCCCACAGCCCGTGGGGGCTGCGGGCTTTCCGGCGGCCGTCAGCCTCGGCGACACCGGCGCCCACTTGGCGCCGCCGCTACAGCCTGTAAATCATTTTCCGGTAGGGCCGCGGCTCTGGCGACAGCTCCCACGCCCAAAGAGCCAGGAGGGAAAGCCGTGCCTCGTTGGAAAGCTCTTTGGCAGCCGCTTCGCGTGGCCTCACAGCCCGTGGGGCTGCGGGCTTTCCGGCGGCCGTCAGCCTCGGCGACACTGGCGCCCACGTGGCGCCCCCCGCGCCAGACTGCGAAGCATTTTCCGGTCGGGCCGCGTCTCTGGCGACAGCTCCCACGCCCGAAGAGCCAGGAGGGAAAGCCGTGCCTCCTTGGAAAGCTCTTTGGCAGCCGCTCGCGTGGCCCCACAGCCCGTGGGGCTGCGGGCTTTCCGGCGGCCGTCAGCCTCGGCGACACCGGCGCCCACGTGGCACCGCCACGCCAGCCTGCGAAAGCATTTTCCGGTAGGGCCGCGGCTCTGGCGACAGCTCCCATGCCCGAAGAGCCAGGAGGGAAAGCCATGCCTCGTTGGAAAGCTCTTTGGCAGCCGCTCGCGTGGCCCCACAGCCCGTGGGGCTGCGGGCTTTCCGGCGGCCGTCAGCCTCGGCGACACCGGCGCCCACGTGACGCCGCCGCACCAGCCTGCAAAGCATTTTCCGGTAGGGCCGTGGCTCTGGCGACATCTCCCACGCCCAAAGAGCCAGGAGGGAAAGCCGTGCCTCGTTGGAAAGCTCTTTGGCAGCCGCTCGCGTGGCCCCACAGCCAGTGGGGCTGCGGGCTTTCCGGCGGAAGTCAGCCTTGGCGACACCGGCGCCCACGTGGCGCCGACACGCCAGCCTTCGAAGCATTTTCCGGTAGGGCCGTGGCTCTGGCGACAGCTCCCACGCCTGAAGAGCCAGGAAGGAAAGCCGTGCCTCCTTGGAAAGCTCTTTGGCAGCCGCTCGTGTGGCCCCACAGCCATGGGGCTGCGGGCTTTCCGGCGGCCGTCAGCCTCGGCGACACCGGCGCCCACGTGGCGCCGCCGTGCCAGCCTGCGAAGCATTTTCTGGTAGGGCCGCGGCTCTGGCGACAGCTCCCACGCCCGAAGAGCCAGGAGGGAAAGCCGTGCCTCCTTGGAAAGCTCTTTGGCAGCCGCTCGCGTGGCCCCACAGCCCGTGGGGCTGCGGGGCTTTCCGGCGGCCGTCAGCCTCGGCGACACCAGCGCCCACATGGCGCCACCGCGCCAGACTGCGAAGCATTTTCCGGTAGGGCCGCGGCTCTGGCGACAGCTCCCACGCCCGAAGAGCCAGGAGGGAAAGCCGTGCCTCCTTGGAAAGCTCTTTGGCAGCCGCTCGCGTGGCCTCACAGCCCGTGGGGCTGCGGGCTTGCCGGCGGCCGTCAGCCTCGGCGACACTGGCGCCCACGTGGCGTCCCCGCGCCAGACTGCGAAGCATTTTCCGGTAGGGCCGCGGCTCTGGCGACAGCTCCCACGCCCGAAGAGCCAGGAGGGAAAGCCGTGCCTCCTTGGAAAGCTCTTTGGCAGCCGCGCGCGTGGCCCCCACAGCCCGTGGGGCTGCGGGCTTTCCGGCGGCCGTCAGCCTCGGCGACACTGGCGCCCACGTGGCGCCCCCCGCGCCAGCCTGCGAAGCATTTTCCGGTAGGGCCGCGGCTCTGGCGACAGCTCCCACGCCCGAAGAGCCAGGAGGGGAAAGCCGTGCCTCCTTGGAAAGCTCTTTGGCAGCCGCTTCGCGTGGCCCCACAGCCCGTGGGGCTGCGGGCTTTCCGGCGGCCGTCAGCCTCGGCGACACCAGCGCCCACGTGGCACCGCCGCGCCAGCCTGCGAAGCATTTTCCGGTAGGGGCCGCGGCTCTGGCGACAGCTCCCATGCCCGAAGAGCCAGGAGGGAAAGCCGTGCCTCCTTGGAAAGCTCTTTGGCAGCCGCTCGCGTGGCCCCACAGCCCGTGGGGCTGCGGGCTTTCCGGCGGCCGTCAGCCTCGGCGACACCGGCGCCCACGTGTCACCGCTGCCGCCAGCCTGCGAAGCATTTTCCAGTAGGGGCCGCGGCTCTGGCGACAGCTCCCACGCCCGAAGAGCCAGGAGGGAAAGCCGTGCCTCGTTGGAAAGCTCTTTGGCAGCCGCTCGCGTGGCCCCACAGCCCGTGGGGCTGCGGGCTTTCCGGCGGCCGTCAGCCTCGGCGACACCGGCGCCCACGTGGCGACGCCGCGCCAGCCTCCGAAGCATTTTCCGGTAGGGCCGCGGCTCTGGCGAGAGCTCCCACGCCCGAAGAGCCAGGAGGGAAAGCCGTGCCTCGTTGGAAAGCTCTTTGGCAGCCGCTCGCGTGGCCCCACAGCCCGTGGGGCTGCGGGCTTTCCGGCAGCCGTCAGCCTCGGCGACACTGGCGCCCCACGTGGCGCCACCGCGCCAGCCTGCGAAGCATTTTCCGGTAGGGCCGCGGCTCTGGCGACAGCTCCCACGGCCGAAGGAGCCAGGAGGGAAAGCCGTGCCTCCTTGGAAAGCTCTTTGGCAGCCGCTCGCGTGGCCCCACAGCCCGTGGGGCTGCGGGCTTTCCGGCGGCCGTCAGCCTTGGCGACACTGGCGCCCACGTGGCACCGCCGCGCCAGCCTGCGAAGCATTTTCCGGTAGGGCCGCGGCTCTGGCGACAGCTCCCATGCCCGAAGAGCCAGGAGGGAAAGCCGTGCCTCCTTGGAAAGCTCTTTGGCAGCCGCTCGCGTGGCCCCACAGCCCGTGGGGCTGCGGGGCTTTCCGGCGGGCCGTCAGCCTCGGCGACACTGGCGCCCACGTGGTGCCACCGCGCCAGCCTGCGAAGCATTTTCCGGTAGGGCCGCGGCTCTGGCGACAGCTCCCACGCCCGAAGAGCCAGGAGGGAAAGCCGTGCCTCCTTGGAAAGCTCTTTGGCAGCCGCTCGCGTGGCCTCACAGCCGCGTGGGGCTGCGGGCTTTCCGGCGGCCGTCAGCCTCGGCGACACCGGCGCCCACGTGGCGCCCCCCGCGCCAGACTGCGAAGCATTTTCCGGTAGGGCCGCGGCTCTGGCGACAACTCCCACGCCCGAAGAGCCAGGAGGGAAAGCCGTGCCTCGTTGGAAAGCTCTTTGGCAGCCGCTCGCGTGGCCCCACAGCCCGTGGGGCTGCGGGCTTTCCGCCGGCCGTCAGCCTCGGTGACACCGGCGCCCACGTGACGCCGCCGCGCCAGACTGCGAAGCATTTTCCGGTAGGGGCCGCGGCTCTGGCGACAGCTCCCACGCCCGAAGAGCCAGGAGGGAAAGCCGTGCCTCGTTGGAAAGCTCTTTGGCAGCCGCTCGCGTGGCCCCACAGCCCGTGGGGCTGCGGGCTTTCCGGCGGCCGTCAGCCTCGGCGACACTGGCGCCCATGTGGCGCCCCTGCGCCAGACTGCGAAGCATTTTCCGGTAGGGGCCGCGGCTCTGGCGACAGCTCCCACGCCCGAAGAGCCAGGAGGGAAAGCCGTGCCTCGTTGGAAAGCTCTTTGGCAGCCGCTTCGCGTGGCCCCACAGCCCGTGGGGCTGCGGGCTTTCCGGCGGCCGTCAGCCTTGGCGACACCAGCGCCCACGTGGCACCGCCGCGCCAGCCTGCAAAGCATTTTCCGGTAGGGCCGCGGCTCTGGCGAGAGCTCCCACGCCCGAAGAGCCAGGAGGGAAAGCCGTGCCTCGTTGGAAAGCTCTTTGGCAGCCGCTCGCGTGGCCCCACAGCCCGTGGGCCTGCGGGCTTTCCGGCGGCCGTCAGCCTCGGCGACACTGGCGCCCACGTGGCGCCACCGCGCCAGCTGCGAAGCATTTTCGGGTAGGGCCGCGGCTCTGGCGACAGCTCCCACGCCCGAAGAGCCAGGAGGGAAAGCCGTGCCTCCTTGGAAAGCTCTTTGGCAGCCGCTCGCGTGGCCTCACAGCCCGTGGGGCTGCGGGCTTTCCGGCGGCCGTCAGCCTCGGCGACACCGGCGCCCTCGTGGCGCCCCCGCGCCAGACTGCGAAGCATTTTCCGGTAGGGCCGCGGCTCTGGTGACAGCTCCCACGCCCGAAGAGCCAGGAAGGAAAGCCGTGCCTCGTTGGAAAGCTCTTTGGCAGCCGCTTCGCGTGGCCCCACAGCCCGTGGGGCTGCGGGGCTTTCCCGGCGGCCGTCAGCCTCGGCGACTCCGGCGCCCACGTGACACCGCTGCGCCAGCCTCCGAAGCATTTTCCGGTAGGGCCGCGGCTCTGGCGACAACTCCCACGCCCGAAGAGCCAGGAGGGAAAGCCGTGCCTCCTTGGAAAGCTCTTTGGGCAGCCGCTCGCGGTGGGCCCCACAGCCCGTGGGGCTGCGGGCTTTCCGGCGGCCGTCAGATTCGACGACACCGGCGCACACGTGCGCCGCCAAACCAGCCTGTGAAGCATTTTCCGGTAGGGCCGCGGCTGTGGCGACAGCTCCCATGCCCGAAGAGCCAGGAGGGAAAGCCGTGCCTCCTTGGAAAGCTCTTTGGCAGCCACTCGCGTGGCCCCACAGCCTGTGGGGGTGCGGGCTTTCCGGCGGCCGTCAGCCTCGGCGACACCGGTGCCCACGTGGCGCCGCCACGCCAGCCTGCGAAGCATTTTCCGGTAGGGCCGCGGCTCTGGCGACAGCTCCCACGCCCGAAGAGCCAGGAGGGAAAGCCGTGCCTCGTTGGAAAGCTCTTTGGCAGCCGCTCGCGTGTCCTCACAGCCCGTGGGGCTGCGGGCTTTCCGGCGGGCCGTCAGCCTCGGCGACACTGGCGCACACGTGGCGCCCCCCGTGCCAGACTGCGAAGCATTTTCCGGTAGGGCCGCGGCTCTGGCGACAGCTCCCACGCCCGAAGAGCCAGGAGGGAAAGCCGTGCCTCCTTGGAAAGCTCTTTGGCAGGCGCTCGCGTGGCCCCACAGCCCGTGGGGCTGCGGGATTTCCGGCGGCCGTCAGCCTCGGCGACACCGGCGCCCACGTGGCGCCGCCGCGCCAGCCTGCGAAGCATTTTCCGGTAGGGCCGCGGCTCTGGCTGACAGCTCCCACGCCCGAAGAGCCAGGAGGGAAAGCCGTGCCTCGTTGGAAAGCTCTTTGGCAGCCGCTCGCGTGGCCCCACAGCCCGTGTGGATGCGGGCTTTCCGGCGGCCGTCAGCCTCGGCGACACCGGCGCCCACGTGGTGCCACCACGCCAGCCTGCGAAGCATTTTTCCGGTAGGGCCGCGGCTCTGGTGACAGCTCCCACGCCCGAAGAGCCAGGAAGGAAAGCCGTGCCTCCTTGGAAAGCTCTTTGGCAGCCCGCTCGCGTGGCCCCACAGCCCGTGGGGCTGCGGGCTTTCCGGCGGCCGTCAGCCTCGGCGACACCCGGCGCCCACGTGGCACTGCTGCGCCAGCCTGCGAAGCATTTTCCGGTAGGGCCGCGGCTCTGGCGACAGCTCCCATGCCCGAAGAGCCAGGAGGGAAAGCCGTGCCTCCTTGGAAAGCTCTTTGGCAGCCGCTCGCGTGGCCCCACAGCCCGTGGGGCTGCGGGCTTTCCGGCGGCCGTCAGCCTCGGCGACACCAGTGCCCACGTGGCGCCGCCGCGCCAGCCTGCGAAGCATTTTCCGGTAGGGCCGCGGCTCTGGCGACAGCTCCCACGCCCGAAGAGCCAGGAGGGAAAGCCGTGCCTCCTTGGAAAGCTCTTTGGCAGCCGCTCGCGTGGCCCCACAGCCCGTGGGGCTGCGGGCTTTCCGGCGGCCGTCAGCCTCGGCGACACCGGTGCCCACGTGGCGCGGCCACGCCAGCCTGCGAAGCATTTTCCGGTAGGGCCGCGGCTCTGGCGACAGCTCCCACGCCCGAAGAGCCAGGAGGGAAAGCCGTGCCTCCTTGGAAAGCTCTTTGGCAGCCGCTCGCGTGGCCCCACAGCCCGTGGGGCTGCGGGCTTTCCCACGGCCGTCAGCTTCGGCGACACCGGCGCCCACGTGGCACCGCTGCGCCAGCCTGCGAAGCATTTTCCGGTAGGGCCGCGGCTCTGGCGACAGCTCCCACGCCCGAAGAGCCAGGAGGGAAAGCCGTGCCTCCTTGGAAAGCTCTTTGGCAGCCGCTCGCGTGGCCCCCACAGCCCGTGGGGCAGCGGGCTTTCCGGTGGCCGTCAGCCTCGGCGACACCGGCGCCCACGTGGCGCCGCCGCGCCAGCCTGCGAAGCATTTTCCGGTAGGGGCCGCGGCTGTGGCGACAGCTCCCATGCCCGAAGAGCCAGGAGGGAAAGGCAGCCACTCGCGTGGCCCCACAGCCTGTGGGGGTGCGGGCTTTCCGGCGGCCGTCAGCCTCGGTGACACCGGTGCCCACGTGGCGCCGCCACGCCAGCCTGCGAAGCATTTTCCGGTAGGGCCGCGGCTCTGGCGACAGCTCCCACGCCCGAAGAGCCAGGAGGGAAAGCCGTGCCTCGTTGGAAAGCTCTTTGGCAGCCGCTCGCGTGTCCTCACAGCCCGTGGGGCTGCGGGCTTTCCGGCGGCCGTCAGCCTCGGCGACACTGGCGCACACGTGGCGCCCCCGTGCCAGACTGCGAAGCATTTTCCGGTAGGGCCGCGGCTCTGGCGACAGCTCCCACGCCCGAAGAGCCAGGAGGGAAAGCCGTGCCTCCTTGGAAAGCTCTTTGGCAGGCGCTCGCGTGGCCCCACAGCCCGTGGGGCTGCGGATTTCCGGCGGCCGTCAGCCTCGGCGACACCGGCACCCACATGGACGCCGCCACGCCAGCCTGCGAAGCATTTTCCGGTAGGGCCGCGGCTCTGGCGACAGCTCCCACGCCCGAAGAGCCAGGAGGGAAAGCCGTGCCTCGTTGGAAAGCTCTTTGGCAGCCGCTCGCGTGGCCCCACAGCCCGTGGGGCTGCGGGCTTTCCGGCGGCCGTCAGCCTCGGCGACACCGGCGCCCACATGGCGCCACCACGCCAGCCTGCGAAGCATTTTCCGGTAGGGCCGCGGCTCTGGTGACAGCTCCCACGCCCGAAGAGCCAGGAAGGAAAGCCGTGCCTCCTTGGAAAGCTCTTTGGCAGCCGCTCGCGTGGCCCCCACAGCCCGTGGGGCTGCGGGCTTTCCGGCGGCCGTCAGCCTCGGCGACACCGGCGCCCACGTGGCAACCGCTGCGCCAGCCTGCGAAGCATTTTCCGGTAGGGCCGCGGCTCTGGCGACAGCTCCCATGCCCGAAGAGCCAGGAGGGAAAGCCGTGCCTCCTTGGAAAGCTCTTTGGCAGCCGCTCGCGTGGCCCCACAGCCCGTGGGGCTGCGGGCTTTCCGGCGGCCGTCAGCCTCGGCGACACCAGTGCCCACGTGGCGCCGCCGCGCCAGCCTGCGAAGCATTTTCCGGTAGGGCCGCGGCTCTGGCGACAGCTCCCACGCCCGAAGAGCCAGGAGGGAAAGCCGTGCCTCGTTGGAAATCTCTTTGGCAGCCGCTCACGTAGCCCCACAGCCCGTGGGGGCTGCGGGCTTTCCGGCGGCCGTCAGCCTCGGCGACAACCGGCGCCCACGTGGCACCGCTGCGCCAGCCTGCGAAGCATTTTCCGGTAGGGCCGCGGCTCTGGCGACAGCTCCCATGCCCGAAGAGCCAGGAGGGAAAGCCGTGCCTCCTTGGAAAGCTCTTTGGCAGCCGCTCGCGTGGCCCCACAGCCCGTGGGGCTGCGGGCTTTCCGGCGGCCGTCAGCCTCGGCGACACCGGCGCCCACGTGGCGCGGCCACGCCAGCCTGCGAAGCATTTTCCGGTAGGGCCGCGGCTCTGGCGACAGCTCCCACGCCCGAAGAGCCAGGAGGGAAAGCCGTGCCTCGTTGGAAAGCTCTTTGGCAGCCGCTCGCGTGGCCCCACAGCCCGTGGGGCTGCTGGCTTTCCGGCGGCCGTCAGATTCGGCGACACCGGCGCCCACGTGGCGCCGCCGCGCCAGCCTGCAAAGCATTTTCCGGTAGGGCCGCGGCTCTGGCGACAGCTCCCACGCCCGAAGAGCCAGGAGGGAAAGCCGTGCCTCCTTGGAAAGCTCTTTGGCAGCCACTCGCGTGGCCCCACAGCCTGTGGGGGGTGCGGGCTTTCCGGCGGCCATCAGCCTCGGCGACAACCGGCGCCCACGTGGCGCCGCCACGCCAGCCTGCGAAGCATTTTCCGGTAGGGCCGCGGCTCTGGCGACAGCTCCCACGGCCGAAGAGCCAGGAGGGAAAGCCGTGCCTCCTTGGAAAGCTCTTTGGCAGCCGCTCGCGTGGCCTCACAGCCCGTGGGGCTGCGGGCTTTCCGGCGGCCGTCAGCCTCGGCGACACTGGCGCCCACGTGGCGCCCCCGCGCCAGACTGCGAAGCATTTTCCGGTAGGGCCGCGGCTCTGGCGACAGCTCCCACGCCCGAAGAGCCAGGAGGGAAAGCCGTGCCTCGTTGGAAAGCTCTTTGGCAGCCGCTCGCGTGGCCCCACAGCCCGTGGGGCTGCGGGCTTTCCGGCGACCGTCAGCCTCGGCAACACCGGCGCCCACGTGACGCCGCCGCACCAGCCTGCAAAGCATTTTCCGGTAGGGCCGTGGCTCTGGCGACATCTCCCACGCCCAAAGAGCCAGGAGGGAAAGCCGTGCCTCGTTGGAAAGCTCTTTGGCAGCCGCTCGCGTGGCCCCACAGCCAGTGGGGCTGCGGGCTTTCCGGCGGAAGTCAGCCTTGGCGACACCGGCGCCCACGTGGCGCCGACACGCCAGCCTTCGAAGCATTTTCCGGTAGGGCCGTGGCTCTGGCGACAGCTCCCACGCCCGAAGAGCCAGGAAGGAAAGCCGTGCCTCCTTGGAAAGCTCTTTGGCAGCCGCTCGTGTGGCCCCACAGCCCGTGGGGCTGCGGGCTTTCCGGCGGCCGTCAGCCTCGGCGACACCGGCGCCCACGTGGCGACGCCGCGCCAGCCTGCGAAGCATTTTCTGGTAGGGCCGCGGCTCTGGCGACAGCTCCCACGCCCGAAGAGCCAGGAGGGAAAGCCGTGCCTCCTTGGAAAGCTCTTTGGCAGCCGCTCGCGTGGCCCCACAGCCCGTGGGGATGCGGGCTTTCCGGCGGCCGTCAGCCTCGGCGACACCGGCGCCCACATGGCGCCACCGCGCCAGCCTGCGAAGCATTTTCCGGTAGGGCCGCGGCTCTGGCGACAGCTCCCACGCCCGAAGAGCCAGGAGGGAAAGCCGTGCCTCCTTGGAAAGCTCTTTGGCAGCCGCTCGCGTGGCCTCACAGCCCGTGGGGCTGCGGGCTTGCCGGCGGCCGTCAGCCTCGGCGACACTGGCGCCCACGTGGCGTCCCCGCGCCAGACTGCGAAGCATTTTCGGGTAGGGCCGCGGCTCTGGCGACAGCTCCCACGCCCGAAGAGCCAGGAGGGAAAGCCGTGCCTCCTTGGAAAGCTCTTTGGCAGCCGCGCGCGTGGCCCCACAGCCCGTGGGGCTGCGGGCTTTCCGGCGGCCGTCAGCCTCGGCGACACTGGCGCCCACGTGGCGCCCCCGCGCCAGCCTGCGAAGCATTTTCCGGTAGGGCCGCGGCTCTGGCGACAGCTCCCACGCCCGAAGAGCCAGGAGGGAAAGCCGTGCCTCCTTGGAAAGCTCTTTGGCAGCCGCTCGCGTGGCCCCACAGCCCGTGGGGCTGCGGGCTTTCCGGCGGCCGTCAGCCTCGGCGACACCGGCGCCCACGTGTCACCGCTGCGCCAGCCTGCGAAGCATTTTCCAGTAGGGCCGCGGCTCTGGCGACAGCTCCCACGCCCGAAGAGCCAGGAGGGAAAGCCGTGCCTCGTTGGAAAGCTCTTTGGCAGCCGCTCGCGTGGCCCCACAGCCCGTGGGGCTGCGGGCTTTCCGGCGGCCGTCAGCCTCGGCGACACCGGCGCCCACGTGGCGACGCCGCGCCAGCCTCCGAAGCATTTTCCGGTAGGGCCGCGGCTCTGGCGAGAGCTCCCACGCCCGAAGAGCCAGGAGGGAAAGCCGTGCCTCGTTGGAAAGCTCTTTGGCAGCCGCTCGCGTGGCCCCACAGCCCGTGGGGCTGCTGGCTTTCCGGCGGCCGTCAGATTCGGCGACACCGGCGCCCACGTGGCGCCGCCGCGCCAGCCTGCAAAGCATTTTCCGGTAGGGCCGCGGCTCTGGCGACAGCTCCCACGCCCGAAGAGCCAGGAGGGAAAGCCGTGCCTCCTTGGAAAGCTCTTTGGCAGCCACTCGCGTGGCCCCACAGCCTGTGGGGGTGCGGGCTTTCCGGCGGCCATCAGCCTCGGCGACACCGGCGCCCACGTGGCGCCGCCACGCCAGCCTGCGAAGCATTTTCCGGTAGGGCCGCGGCTCTGGCGACAGCTCCCACGGCCGAAGAGCCAGGAGGGAAAGCCGTGCCTCCTTGGAAAGCTCTTTGGCAGCCGCTCGCGTGGCCTCACAGCCCGTGGGGCTGCGGGCTTTCCGGCGGCCGTCAGCCTCGGCGACACTGGCGCCCACGTGGCGCCCCCGCGCCAGACTGCGAAGCATTTTCCGGTAGGGCCGCGGCTCTGGCGACAGCTCCCACGCCCGAAGAGCCAGGAGGGAAAGCCGTGCCTCGTTGGAAAGCTCTTTGGCAGCCGCTCGCGTGGCCCCACAGCCCGTGGGGCTGCGGGCTTTCCGGCGACCGTCAGCCTCGGCAACACCGGCGCCCACGTGACGCCGCCGCACCAGCCTGCAAAGCATTTTCCGGTAGGGCCGTGGCTCTGGCGACATCTCCCACGCCCAAAGAGCCAGGAGGGAAAGCCGTGCCTCGTTGGAAAGCTCTTTGGCAGCCGCTCGCGTGGCCCCACAGCCAGTGGGGCTGCGGGCTTTCCGGCGGAAGTCAGCCTTGGCGACACCGGCGCCCACGTGGCGCCGACACGCCAGCCTTCGAAGCATTTTCCGGTAGGGCCGTGGCTCTGGCGACAGCTCCCACGCCCGAAGAGCCAGGAAGGAAAGCCGTGCCTCCTTGGAAAGCTCTTTGGCAGCCGCTCGTGTGGCCCCACAGCCCGTGGGGCTGCGGGCTTTCCGGCGGCCGTCAGCCTCGGCGACACCGGCGCCCACGTGGCGACGCCGCGCCAGCCTGCGAAGCATTTTCTGGTAGGGCCGCGGCTCTGGCGACAGCTCCCACGCCCGAAGAGCCAGGAGGGAAAGCCGTGCCTCCTTGGAAAGCTCTTTGGCAGCCGCTCGCGTGGCCCCACAGCCCGTGGGGATGCGGGCTTTCCGGCGGCCGTCAGCCTCGGCGACACCGGCGCCCACATGGCGCCACCGCGCCAGCCTGCGAAGCATTTTCCGGTAGGGCCGCGGCTCTGGCGACAGCTCCCACGCCCGAAGAGCCAGGAGGGAAAGCCGTGCCTCCTTGGAAAGCTCTTTGGCAGCCGCTCGCGTGGCCTCACAGCCCGTGGGGCTGCGGGCTTGCCGGCGGCCGTCAGCCTCGGCGACACTGGCGCCCACGTGGCGTCCCCGCGCCAGACTGCGAAGCATTTTCGGGTAGGGCCGCGGCTCTGGCGACAGCTCCCACGCCCGAAGAGCCAGGAGGGAAAGCCGTGCCTCCTTGGAAAGCTCTTTGGCAGCCGCGCGCGTGGCCCCACAGCCCGTGGGGCTGCGGGCTTTCCGGCGGCCGTCAGCCTCGGCGACACTGGCGCCCACGTGGCGCCCCCGCGCCAGCCTGCGAAGCATTTTCCGGTAGGGCCGCGGCTCTGGCGACAGCTCCCACGCCCGAAGAGCCAGGAGGGAAAGCCGTGCCTCCTTGGAAAGCTCTTTGGCAGCCGCTCGCGTGGCCCCACAGCCCGTGGGGCTGCGGGCTTTCCGGCGGCCGTCAGCCTCGGCGACACCGGCGCCCACGTGTCACCGCTGCGCCAGCCTGCGAAGCATTTTCCAGTAGGGCCGCGGCTCTGGCGACAGCTCCCACGCCCGAAGAGCCAGGAGGGAAAGCCGTGCCTCGTTGGAAAGCTCTTTGGCAGCCGCTCGCGTGGCCCCACAGCCCGTGGGGCTGCGGGCTTTCCGGCGGCCGTCAGCCTCGGCGACACCGGCGCCCACGTGGCGACGCCGCGCCAGCCTCCGAAGCATTTTCCGGTAGGGCCGCGGCTCTGGCGAGAGCTCCCACGCCCGAAGAGCCAGGAGGGAAAGCCGTGCCTCGTTGGAAAGCTCTTTGGCAGCCGCTCGCGTGGCCCCACAGCCCGTGGGGCTGCGGGCTTTCCGGCGGCCGTCAGCCTCGGCGACACTGGCGCCCACGTGGCGCCACCGCGCCAGCCTGCGAAGCATTTTCCGGTAGGGCCGCGGCTCTGGCGACAGCTCCCACGGCCGAAGAGCCAGGAGGGAAAGCCGTGCCTCGTTGGAAAGCTCTTTGGCAGCCGCTCGCGTGGCCCCACAGCCCGTGGGGCTGCGGGCTTTCCGGCGGCCGTCAGCCTTGGCGACACCAGCGCCCACGTGGCACCGCCGCGCCAGCCTGCGAAGCATTTTCCGGTAGGGCCGCGGCTCTGGCGACAGCTCCCATGCTTGAAGAGCCAGGAGGGAAAGCCGTGCCTCCTTGGAAAGCTCTTTGGCAGCCGCTCGCGTGGCCCCACAGCCCGTGGGGCTGCGGGCTTTCCGGCGGCCGTCAGCCTCGGCGACACTGGCGCCCACGTGGTGCCACCGCGCCCGCCTGCGAAGCATTTTCCGGTAGGGCCGCGGCTCTGGCGACAGCTCCCACGCCCGAAGAGCCAGGAGGGAAAGCCGTGCCTCCTTGGAAAGCTCTTTGGCAGCCGCTCGCGTGGCCTCACAGCCCGTGGGGCTGCGGGCTTTCCGGCGGCCGTCAGCCTCGGCGACACCGGCGCCCACGTGGCGCCCCCGCGCCAGACTGCGAAGCATTTTCCGGTAGGGCCGCGGCTCTGGCGACAGCTCCCACGCCCGAAGAGCCAGGAGGGAAAGCCGTGCCTCGTTGGAAAGCTCTTTGGCAGCCGCTCGCGTGGCCCCACAGCCCGTGGGGCTGCGGGCTTTCCGCCGGCCGTCAGCCTCGATGACACCGGCGCCCACGTGACGCCGCCGCGCCAGACTGCGAAGCATTTTCCGGTAGGGCCGCGGCTCTGGCGACAGCTCCCACGCCCGAAGAGCCAGGAGGGAAAGCCGTGCCTCGTTGGAAAGCTCTTTGGCAGCCGCTCGCGTGGCCCCACAGCCCGTGGGGCTGCGGGCTTTCCGGCGGCCGTCAGCCTCGGCGACACTGGCGCCCATGTGGCGCCCCTGCGCCAGACTGCGAAGCATTTTCCGGTAGGGCCGCGGCTCTGGCGACAGCTCCCACGCCCGAAGAGCCAGGAGGGAAAGCCGTGCCTCGTTGGAAAGCTCTTTGGCAGCCGCTCGCGTGGCCCCACAGCCCGTGGGGCTGCGGGCTTTCCGGCGGCCGTCAGCCTTGGCGACACCAGCGCCCACGTGGCACCGCCGCGCCAGCCTGCAAAGCATTTTCCGGTAGGGCCGCGGCTCTGGCGACAGCTCCCATGCCCGAAGAGCCAGGAGGGAAAGCCGTGCCTCCTTGGAAAGCTCTTTGGCAGCTGCTCGCGTGGCCCCACAGCCCGTGGGGCTGCGGGCTTTCCGGCGGCCGTCAGCCTCGGCGACACCGGCGCCCACGTGTCACCGCTGCGCCAGCCTCCGAAGCATTTTCCGGTAGGGCCGCGGCTCTGGCGAGAGCTCCCACGCCCGAAGAGCCAGGAGGGAAAGCCATGCCTCGTTGGAAAGCTCTTTGGCAGCCGCTCGCGTGGCCCCACAGCCCGTGGGGCTGCGGGCTTTCCGGCGGCCGTCAGCCTCGGCGACACTGGCGCCCACGTGGCGCCACCGCGCCACCCTGTGAAGCATTTTCCGGTAGGGCCGTGGCTCTGGCGACAGCTCCCACGCCCGAAGAGCCAGGAGGGAAAGCCGTGCCTCCTTGGAAAGCTCTTTGGCAGCCGCTCGCGTGGCCTCACAGCCCGTGGGGCTGCGGGCTTTCCGGCGGCCGTCACCCTCGGCGACACCGGCGCCCTCGTGGCGCCCCCGCGCCAGACTGCGAAGCATTTTCCGGTAGGGCCGCGGCTCTGGTGACAGCTCCCACGCCCGAAGAGCCAGGAAGGAAAGCCGTGCCTCGTTGGAAAGCTCTTTGGCAGCCGCTCGCGTGGCCCCACAGCCCGTGGGGCTGCGGGCTTTCCGGCGGCCGTCAGCCTCGGCGACTCCGGCGCCCACGTGACACCGCTGCGCCAGCCTCCGAAGCATTTTCCGGTAGGGCCGCGGCTCTGGCGACAACTCCCACGCCCGAAGAGCCAGGAGGGAAAGCCGTGCCTCCTTGGAAAGCTCTTTGGCAGCCGCTCGCGTGGCCCCACAGCCCGTGGGGCTGCGGGCTTTCCGGCGGCCGTCAGATTCGACGACACCGGCGCCCACGTGGCGCCGCCAAACCAGCCTGTGAAGCATTTTCCGGTAGGGCCACGGCTCTGGCGACAGCTCCCACGCCCGAAGAGCCAGGAGGGAAAGCCGTGCCTCGTTGGAAAGCTCTTTGGCAGCCGCTCACGTGGCCCCACAGCCAGTGGGGTTGCGGGCTTTCCGGCGTCCGTCAGCCTCGGCGACACCGGCGCCCACATGGCGCCACCGCGCCAGCCTGCGAAGCATTTTCCGGTAGGGCCGCGGCTCTGGCGACAGCTCCCACGCCCGAAGAGCCAGGAGGGAAAGCCTTGCCTCATTGGAAAGCTCTTTGGCAGGCGCTCGCGTGGCCCCACAGCCCGTGGGGCTGCGGGTTTTCCGGCGGCCGTCAGCCTCGACGCCACCTGCGCCCACGTGGCGCCGCCACGCCCCTGCAAAGCATTTTCCGGTAGGGCCGCGGCTCTGGCGACAGCTCCCACGCCCGAAGAGCCAGGAGGGAAAGCCGTGCCTCGTTGGAAAGGTCTTTGGCAGCCGCTCGCGTGGCCCCACAGCCCGTGGGGCTGCGGGCTTTCCGGCGGCCGTCAGCCTCGGCGACACCGAAGCCCACGTGGCGACGCCGCGCCAGCCTGCGAAGCATTTTCCGGTAGGGCCGCGGCTCTGGCGACAGCTCCCACGCCCGAAGAGCCAGGAGGGAAAGCCGTGCCTCCTTGGAAAGCTCTTTGGCAGCTGCTCGCGTGGCCCCACAGCCCGTGGGGCTGCGGGCTTTCCGGCGGCCGTCAGCCTTGGCGACACCGGCGCCCACGTGGCGCCGACACGCCAGCCTGCAAAGCATTTTCCGGTAGGGCCGTGGCTCTGGCGACAGCTCCCACGCCCGAAGAGCCAGGAAGGAAAGCCGTGCCTCCTTGGAAAGCTCTTTGGCAGCCGCTGGCGTGGCCCCACAGCCCGTGGGGCTGTGGGCTTTCCGGCGGCCGTCAGCCTCGGCGACACCGGCGCCCACGTGGCGCCGCCGCGCCAGCCTGCGAAGCATTTTCCGGTAGGGCCGCGGCTCTGGCGACAGCTCCCACGCCCGAAGAGCCAGGAGGGAAAGCCGTGCCTCCTTGGAAAGCTCTTTGGCAGGCGCTCGCGTGGCCCCACAGCCAGTGGGGCTGCGGGATTTCCGGCGGCCGTCAGCCTCGGCGACACCGGCGCCCACATGGCGCCGCCACGCCAGCCTGCGAAGCATTTTCCGGTAGGGCCGCGGCTCTGGCGACAGCTCCCACGCCCGAAGAGCCAGGAGGGAAAGCCGTGCCTCGTTGGAAAGCTCTTTGGCAGCCGCTGGCGTGGCCCCACAGCCCGTGTGGATGCGGGCTTTCCGGCGGCCGTCAGCCTCGGCGACACCGGCGCCCACATGGCGCCACCACGCCAGCCTGCGAAGCATTTTCCGGTAGGGCCGCGGCTCTGGCGACAGCTCCCACGCCCGAAGAGCCAGGAGGGAAAGCCGTGCCTCGTTGGAAAGCTCTTTGGCAGCCGCTCGCGTGGCCCCACAGCCCGTGGGGCTGCGGGCTTTCCGGCGGCCGTCAGCCTCGGCGACACCGGCGCCCACGTGGCACCGCTGCGCCAGCCTGCGAAGCATTTTCCGGTAGGGCCGCGGCTCTGGCGACAGCTCCCATGCCCGAAGAGCCAGGAGGGAAAGCCGTGCCTCCTTGGAAAGCTCTTTGGCAGCCGCTCGCGTGGCCCCACAGCCCGTGGGGCTGCGGGCTTTCCGGCGGCCGTCAGCCTCGGCGACACCAGTGCCCACGTGGCGCCGCCGCGCCAGCCTGCGAAGCATTTTCCGGTAGGGCCGCGGCTCTGGCGACAGCTCCCACGCCCGAAGAGCCAGGAGGGAAAGCCGTGCCTCCTTGGAAAGCTCTTTGGCAGCCGCTCGCGTGGCCCCACAGCCCGTGGGGCTGCGGGCTTTCCCACGGCCGTCAGCTTCGGCGACACCGGCGCCCACGTGGCACCGCTGCGCCAGCCTGCGAAGCATTTTCCGGTAGGGCCGCGGCTCTGGCGACAGCTCCCACGCCCGAAGAGCCAGGAGGGAAAGCCGTGCCTCCTTGGAAAGCTCTTTGGCAGCCGCTCGTGTGGCCCCACAGCCCGTGGGGCTGCGGGCTTTCCGGTGGCCGTCAGCCTCGGCGACACCGGCGCCCACGTGGCGCCGCCGCGCCAGCCTGCAAAGCATTTTCCGGTAGGGCCGCGGCTGTGGCGACAGCTCCCATGCCCGAAGAGCCAGGAGGGAAAGCCGTGCCTCCTTGGAAAGCTCTTTGGCAGCCACTCGCGTGGCCCCACAGCCTGTGGGGGTGCGGGCTTTCCGGCGGCCGTCAGCCTCGGCGACACCGGTGCCCACGTGGCGCCGCCACGCCAGCCTGCGAAGCATTTTCCGGTAGGGCCGCGGCTCTGGCGACAGCTCCCACGCCCGAAGAGCCAGGAGGGAAAGCCGTGCCTCGTTGGAAAGCTCTTTGGCAGCCGCTCGCGTGTCCTCACAGCCCGTGGGGCTGCGGGCTTTCCGGCGGCCGTCACCCTCGGCGACACTGGCGCACACGTGGCGCCCCCGTGCCAGACTGCGAAGCATTTTCCGGTAGGGCCGCGGCTCTGGCGACAGCTCCCACGCCCGAAGAGCCAGGAGGGAAAGCCGTGCCTCCTTGGAAAGCTCTTTGGCAGGCGCTCGCGTGGCCCCACAGCCCGTGGGGCTGCGGGATTTCCGGCGGCCGTCAGCCTCGGCGACACCGGCGCCCACATGGCGCCGCCACGCCAGCCTGCGAAGCATTTTCCGGTAGGGCCGCGGCTCTGGCGACAGCTCCCACGCCCGAAGAGCCAGGAGGGAAAGCCGTGCCTCGTTGGAAAGCTCTTTGGCAGCCGCTCGCGTGGCCCCACAGCCTGTGTGGATGCGGGCTTTCCGGCGGCCGTCAGCCTCGGCGACACCGGCGCCCACATGGCGCCACCACGCCAGCCTGCGAAGCATTTTCCGGTAGGGCCGCGGCTCTGGCGACAGCTCCCACGCCCGAAGAGCCAGGAGGGAAAGCCGTGCCTCGTTGGAAATCTCTTTGGCAGCCGCTCGCGTGGCCCCACAGCCCGTGGGGCTGCGGGCTTTCCGGCGGCCGTCAGCCTCGGCGACACCGGCGCCCACGTGGCACCGCTGCGCCAGCCTGCGAAGCATTTTCCGGTAGGGCCGCGGCTCTGGCGACAGCTCCCATGCCCGAAGAGCCAGGAGGGAAAGCCGTGCCTCCTTGGAAAGCTCTTTGGCAGCCGCTCGCGTGGCCCCACAGCCCGTGGGGCTGCGGGCTTTCCGGCGGCCGTCAGCCTCGGCGACACCGGTGCCCACGTGGCGCGGCCACGCCAGCCTGCGAAGCATTTTCCGGTAGGGCCGCGGCTCTGGCGACAGCTCCCACGCCCGAAGAGCCAGGAGGGAAAGCCGTGCCTCCTTGGAAAGCTCTTTGGCAGCCGCTCGCGTGGCCCCACAGCCCGTGGGGCTGCGGGCTTTCCGGCGGCCGTCAGATTCGGCGACACCGGCGCCCACGTGGCGCCGCCGCGCCAGCCTGCAAAGCATTTTCCGGTAGGGCCGCGGCTCTGGCGACAGCTCCCACGCCCGAAGAGCCAGGAGGGAAAGCCGTGCCTCGTTGGAAAGCTCTTTGGCAGCCGCTCGCGTGGCCCCACAGCCTGTGGGGGTGCGGGCTTTCCGGCGGCCATCAGCCTCGGCGACACCGGCGCCCACGTGGCGCCGCCACGCCAGCCTGCGAAGCATTTTCCGGTAGGGCCGCGGCTCTGGCGACAGCTCCCACGGCCGAAGAGCCAGGAGGGAAAGCCGTGCCTCCTTGGAAAGCTCTTTGGCAGCCGCTCGCGTGGCCTCACAGCCCGTGGGGCTGCGGGCTTTCCGGCGGCCGTCAGCCTCGGCGACACTGGCGCCCACGTGGCGCCCCCGCGCCAGACTGCGAAGCATTTTCCGGTAGGGCCGCGGCTCTGGCGACAGCTCCCACGCCCGAAGAGCCAGGAGGGAAAGCCGTGCCTCGTTGGAAAGCTCTTTGGCAGCCGCTCGCGTGGCCCCACAGCCCGTGGGGCTGCGGCCTTTCCGGCGGCCGTCAGCCTCGGCGACACCGGCGCCCACGTGGCGCCACCGCGCCAGCCTGCGAAGCATTTTCCGGTAGGGCCGTGGCTCTGGCGACACCTCCCACGCCCGAAGAGCCAGGAGGGAAAGCCGTGCCTCGTTGGAAAGCTCTTTGGCAGCCGCTCGCGTGGCCTCACAGCCCGTGGGGCTGCGGGCTTTCCGGCAGCCGTCAGCCTCGGCGACACTGGCGCCCACGTGGCGCCCCCCGCGCCAGACTGCGAAGCATTTTCCGGTAGGGCCGCGGCTCTGGCGACAGCTCCCACGCCCGAAGAGCCAGGAGGGAAAGCCGTGCCTCGTTGGAAAGCTCTTTGGCAGCCGCTCGCGTGGCCTCACAGCCCGTGGGGCTGCGGGCTTTCCGGCGGCCGTCAGCCTCGGCGACACTGGCGCCCACGTGGCGCCCCCGCGCCAGCCTGCGAAGCATTTTCCGGTAGGGCCGCGGCTCTGGCGACAGCTCCCACGCCCGAAGAGCCAGGAGGGAAAGCCGTGCCTCCTTGGAAAGCTCTTTGGCAGCCGCTCGCGTGGCCCCACAGCCCGTGGGGCTGCGGGCTTTCCGGCGGCCGTCAGCCTCGGCGACACCGGCGCCCACGTGACGCCGCCACGCCAGCCTGCGAAGCATTTTCCGTTAGGGCCGCGGCTCTGGCGACAGCTCCCACGCCCGAAGAGCCAGGAGGGAATGCCGTGCCTCCTTGGAAAGCTCTTTGGCAGCCGCTCGCGTGGCCCCACAGCCCGTGGGCCTGCGGGCTTTCCGGCGGCCGTCAGCCTCGGCGCCATCGGCGCCCACGTGGCGCCGCCCGCGCCAGCCTCCGAAGCATTTTCCGGTGGGGCCGCGGCTCTGGCGACAGCTCCCACGCCCGAAGAGCCAGGAGGGAAAGCCGTGCCTCGTTGGAAAGCTCTTTGGCAGCCGCTCGCATGGCCCCACAGCCCGTGGGGATGCGGGCTTTCCGGCGGCCGTCAGCCTCGGCGACACCGGCGCCCACGTGGCGCCACCCGCGACAGCCTGCGAAGCATTTTCCGGTAGGGCCGCGTCTCTGGCGACAGCTCCCACGCCCGAAGAGCCAGGAGGGAAAGCCGTGCCTCGTTGGAAAGCTCTTTGGCAGCCGCTCGCGTGGCCCCACAGCCCGTGGGGCTGCGGGCTTTGCGGCGGCCGTCAGCGTCGGCGACACCGGCGCCCACGTGGCGCCGCCGCGACAGCCTGTAAAGCATTTTCCGGTAGGGCCACGGCTCTGGCGACAGCTCCCACGCCCGAAGAGCCAGGAGGGAAAGCCGTGCCTCGTTGGAAAGCTCTTTGGCAGGCGCTCGCGTGGCCCCACAGCCCGTGGGGCTGCGGGCTTTCCGGCGGCCGTCAGCCTCGGCGACACCGGCCCCCACCTGACGCCGACGCGCCAGCCTGCAAATCATTTTCCGGTAGGGCCGCGGCTCTGGCGACAGCTCCCATGCCCGAAGAGCCAGGAGGGAAAGCCGTGCCTCGTTGGAAAGCTCTTTGGCAGCCGCTCGCGTGGCCTCACAGCCCGTGGGGCTGCGGGCTTTCCGGCGGCCGTCAGCCTCGGCGACACCGGCGCCCACGTGACGCCGCCGCGCCAGCCTGCAAAGCATTTTCCGGTAGGGCCGCGGCTCTGGCGACAGCTCCCACGCCCAAAGAGCCAGGAGGGAAAGCCGTGCCTCGTTGGAAAGCTCTTTGGCAGCCGCTCGCGTGGCCCCACAGCCCGTGGGGCTGCGGGCTTTCCGGCGGCCGTCAGCCTTGGCAACACCGGCGCCCACGTGGCGCCGACACGACAGCCTTCGAAGCATTTTCCGGTAGGGCCGTGGCTCTGGCGACAGCTCCCACGCCCGAAGAGCCAGGAAGGAAAGCCGTGCCTCCTTGGAAAGCTCTTTGGCAGCCGCTCGCGTGGCCCCACAGCCCGTGGGGCTGCGGGCTTTCCGGCGGCCGTCAGCCTCGGCGACACCGGCGCCCACGTGGCACCGCTGCGCCAGCCTGCGAACCATTTTCCGGTAGGGCCGCGGCTCTGGCGACAGCTCCCATGCCCGAAGAGCCAGGAGGGAAAGCCGTGCCTCGTTGGAAAGCTCTTTGGCAGCCGCTCACGTGGCCCCACAGCCCGTGGGGCTGCGGGCTTTCCGGCGGCCGTCAGCCTCGGCGACACCGGCGCCCACGTGACGCCGCCGCGCCAGCCTGCAAAGCATTTTCTGGTAGGGCCGCGGCTCTGGCGACAGCTCCCACGCCCGAAGAGCCAGGAGGGAAAGCCGTGCCTCCTTGGAAAGCTCTTTGGCAGCTGCTCGCGTGGCCCCACAGCCCGTGGGGCTGCGAGCTTTCCGGCGGCCGTCAGCCTCGGCGACACCGGCGCCCACGTGGCGACGCCGCGCCAGCCTCCGAAGCATTTTCCGGTAGGGCCACGGCTCTGGCGACAGCTCCCACGCCCGAAGAGCCAGGAGGGAAAGCCGTGCCTCCTTGGAAAGCTCTTTGGCAGCCGCTCGCGTGGCCCCACAGCCCGTGGGGCTGCGGGCTTTCCGGCGGCCGTCAGCCTCGGTGACACTGGCGCCCACGTGGCGCCCCCGCGCCAGACTGCGAAGCATTTTCCGGTAGGGCCGCGGCTCTGGCGACAGCTCCAACGCCCGAAGAGCCAGGAGGGAAAGCCGTGCCTCGTTGGAAAGCTCTTTGGCAGCCGCTCGCGTGGCCCCACAGCCCGTGGGCCTGCGGGCTTTCCGGCGGCCGTCAGCCTCGGCGCCACCGGCCCCCACGTGGCGCCGCCAAACCAGCCTGTGAAGCATTTTCCGGTAGGGCCGCGGCTCTGGCGACAGCTCCCACGCCCGAAGAGCCAGGAGGGAAAGCCGTGCCTCATTGGAAAGCTCTTTAGCAGGCGCTCGCGTGGCCCCACAGCCCGTGGGGCTGCGGGCTTTCCGGCGGCCGTCAGCCTCGGCGACACCGGCGCCCACGTGACGCCGCCGCGCCAGCCTGCAAAGCATTTTCCGGTAGGGCCGCGGCTCTGGCGACAGCTCCCACGCCCAAAGAGCCAGGAGGGAAAGCCGTGCCTCGTTGGAAAGCTCTTTGGCAGCCGCTCGCGTGGCCCAACAGCCAGTGGGGCTGCGGGCTTTCCGGCGGCCGTCAGCCTTGGCAACACCGGCGCCCACGTGGCGCCGACACGACAGCCTTCGAAGCATTTTCCGGTAGGGCCGCGGCTCTGGCGACAGCTCCCACGCCCGAAGAGCCAGGAGGGAAAGCCGTGCCTCCTTGGAAAGCTCTTTGGCAGCCGCTCGCGTGGCCCCACAGCCCGTGGGGATGCGGGCTTTCCGGCGGCCGTCAGCCTCGGCGACACCGGCGCCCACGTGGCGCCGCCGCGCCAGCCTGCGAAGCATTTTCCGGTAGGGCCGCGGCTCTGGCGACAGCTCCCACGCCCGAAGAGCCAGGAGGGAAAGCCGTGCCTCGTTGGAATGCTCTTTGGCAGCCGCTCGCGTGGCCTCACAGCCCGTGGGGCTGCGGGCTTTCCGGCGGCCGTCAGCCTCGGCGACACTGGCGCCCACGTGGCGCCCCCGCGCCAGACTGTGAAGCATTTTCCAGTAGGGCCGCGGCTCTGGCGACAGCTCCCACGCCCGAAGAGCCAGGAGGGAAAGCCGTGCCTCCTTGGAAAGCTCTTTGGCAGCCGCTCGCGTGGCCTCACAGCCCGTGGGGCTGCGGGCTTTCCGGCGGCCGTCAGCCTCGGCGACACTGGCGCCCACGTGGCGCCCCCCGCGCCAGACTGCGAAGCATTTTCCGGTAGGGGCCGCGGCTCTGGCGACAGCTCCCACGCCCGAAGAGCCAGGAGGGAAAGCCGTGCCTCGTTGGAAAGCACTTTGGCAGCCGCTCGCGTGGCCCCACAGCCCGTGGGGGCTGCGGGCTTTCCGGCGGCCGTCAGCCTCGGCGACACCGGCGCCCACGTGGCGCCGCCACGCCAGCCTGCGAAGCATTTTCCGGTAGGGCCGCGGCTCTGGCGACAGCTGCGACGCCCGAAGAGCCAGGAGGGAAAGCCGTGCCTCGTTGGAAAGCTCTTTGGCAGCCGCTCGCGTGGCCCCACAGCACGTGGGGATGCGGGCTTTCCGGCGGCCGTCAGCCTCGGCGACACCGGCGCCCACGTGGCGCCACCGCGCCAGCCTGCGAAGCATTTTCCGGTAGGGCCGCGGCTCTGGCGACAGCTCCCACGCCCGAAGAGCCAGGAGGGATAGCCGTGCCTCCTTGGAAAGCTCTTTGGCAGCCGCTCGCGTGGCCCCACAGCCCGTGGGGCTGCGGGCTTTCCGGCGGCCGTCAGCCTCGGCGACACCGGCGCCCACGTGGTGCCGCCGCGCCAGCCTGCAAAGCATTTTCCGGTAGGGCCGCGGCTCTGGCGACAGCTCCCACGCCCGAAGAGCCAGGAGGGAAAGCCGTGCCTCGTTGGAAAGCTCTTTGGCAGCCGCTCGCGTGGCCCCACAGCCTGTGGGGGTGCGGGCTTTCCGGCGGCCATCAGCCTCGGCGACACCGGTGCTCACGTGGCGCCGCCACGCCAGCCTGCGAAGCATTTTCCGGTAGGGCCGCGGCTCTGGCGACAGCTCCCACGGCCGAAGAGCCAGGAGGGAAAGCCGTGCCTCCTTGGAAAGCTCTTTGGCAGCCGCTCGCGTGGCCTCACAGCCCGTGGGGCTGCGGGCTTTCCGGCGGCCGTCAGCCTCGGCGACACTGGCGCCCACGTGACGCCGCCCGCGCCAGCCTGCAAAGCATTTTCTGGTAGGGCCGCGGCTCTGGCGACAGCTCCCACGCCCGAAGAGCCAGGAGGGAAAGCCGTGCCTCCTTGGAAAGCTCTTTGGCAGCTGCTTGCGTGGCCCCACAGCCCGTGGGGCTGCGAGCTTTCCGGCGGTCGTCAGCCTCGGCGACACCGGCGCCCACGTGGCGACGCCGCGCCAGCCTCCGAAGCATTTTCGGTAGGGCCGCGGCTCTGGCGACAGCTCCCACGCCCCGAAGAGCCAGGAGGGAAAGCCGTGCCTCGTTGGAAAGCTCTTTGGCAGCCGCTCGCGTGGCCCCCACAGCCCGTGGGGCTGCGGGCTTTCCGGCGGCCGTCAGCCTCGGCGACACTGGCGCCCACGTGGCGCCCCCGCGCCAGACTGCGAAGCATTTTCCGGTAGGGCCGCGGCTCTGGCGACAGCTCCCATGCCCGAAGAGCCAGGAGGGAAAGCCGTGCCTCCTTGGAAAGCTCTTTGGCAGCCGCTCGCGTGGCCTCACAGCCCGTGGGGCTGCGGGCTTTCCGGCGGCCGTCAGCCTCGGCGACACTGGCGCCCACGTGGCGCCCCCCGCGCCAGCCTGCGAAGCATTTTCCGGTAGGGCCGCGGCTCTGGCGACAGCTCCCACGCCCGAAGAGCCAGGAGGGAAAGCCGTGCCTCGTTGGAAAGCTCTTTGGCAGCCGCTCGCGTGGCCCCACAGCCCGTGGGGCTGCGGGCTTTCCGGCGGCCGTCAGCCTCGGCGACACCGGCGCCCACGTGACGCCGCCACGCCAGCCTGCGAAGCATTTTCCGGTAGGGCCGCGGCTCTGGCGACAGCTCCCACGCCCGAAGAGCCAGGAGGGAAAGCCGTGCCTCGTTGGAAAGCTCTTTGGCAGCCGCTCGCGTGGCCCCACAGCCCGTGGGGCTGCGGGCTTTGCGGCGGCCGTCAGCCTCGGCGACACCGGCGCCCACGTGGCGCCGCCGCGACAGCCTGCAAATCATTTTCCGGTAGGGCCGCGGCTCTGGCGACAGCTCCCATGCCCGAAGAGCCAGGAGGGAAAGCCGTGCCTCGTTGGAAAGCTCTTTGGCAGCCGCTCACGTGGCCCCACAGCCCGTGGGGCTGCGGGCTTTCCGGCGGCCGTCAGCCTCGGCGACACCGGCGCCCACGTGACGCCGCCGCGCCAGCCTGCAAAGCATTTTCTGGTAGGGCCGCGGCTCTGGCGACAGCTCCCACGCCCGAAGAGCCAGGAGGGAAAGCCGTGCCTCGTTGGAAAGCTCTTTGGCAGCTGCTCGCGTGGCCCCACAGCCCGTGGGGCTGCGAGCTTTCTGGCGGTCGTCAGCCTCGGCGACACCGGCGCCCACGTGGCGACGCCGCGCCAGCCTCCGAAGCATTTTCGGTAGGGCCGCGGCTCTGGCGACAGCTCCCACGCCCGAAGAGCCAGGAGGGAAAGCCGTGCCTCGTTGGAAAGCTCTTTGGCAGCCGCTCGCGTGGCCCCACAGCCCGTGGGGCTGCGGGCTTTCCGGCGGCCGTCAGCCTCGGTGACACTGGCGCCCACGTGGCGCCCCCGCGCCAGACTGCGAAGCATTTTCCGGTAGGGCCGCGGCTCTGGCGACAGCTCCAACGCCCGAAGAGCCAGGAGGGAAAGCCGTGCCTCGTTGGAAAGCTCTTTGGCAGCCGCTCGCGTGGCCCCACAGCCCGTGGGCCTGCGGGCTTTCCGGCGGCCGTCAGCCTCGGCGCCACCGGCCCCCACGTGGCGCCGCCAAACCAGCCTGTGAAGCATTTTCCGGTAGGGCCGCGGCTCTGGCGACAGCTCCCACGCCCGAAGAGCCAGGAGGGAAAGCCGTGCCTCATTGGAAAGCTCTTTAGCAGGCGCTCGCGTGGCCCCACAGCCCGTGGGGCTGCGGGCTTTCCGGCGGCCGTCAGCCTCGGCGACACCGGCGCCCACGTGACGCCGCCGCGCCAGCCTGCAAAGCATTTTCCGGTAGGGCCGCGGCTCTGGCGACAGCTCCCACGCCCAAAGAGCCAGGAGGGAAAGCCGTGCCTCGTTGGAAAGCTCTTTGGCAGCCGCTCGCGTGGCCCAACAGCCAGTGGGGCTGCGGGCTTTCCGGCGGCCGTCAGCCTTGGCAACACCGGCGCCCACGTGGCGCCGACACGACAGCCTTCGAAGCATTTTCCGGTAGGGCCGCGGCTCTGGCGACAGCTCCCACGCCCGAAGAGCCAGGAGGGAAAGCCGTGCCTCCTTGGAAAGCTCTTTGGCAGCCGCTCGCGTGGCCCCACAGCCCGTGGGGATGCGGGCTTTCCGGCGGCCGTCAGCCTCGGCGACACCGGCGCCCACGTGGCGCCGCCGCGCCAGCCTGCGAAGCATTTTCCGGTAGGGCCGCGGCTCTGGCGACAGCTCCCACGCCCGAAGAGCCAGGAGGGAAAGCCGTGCCTCGTTGGAAAGCTCTTTGGCAGCCGCTCGCGTGGCCCCACAGCCCGTGGGGCTGCGGGCTTTCCGGCGGCCGTCAGCCTCGGCGACACTGGCGCCCACGTGGCGCCCCCGCGCCAGACTGCGAAGCATTTTCCGGTAGGGCCGCGGCTCTGGCGACAGCTCCCACGCCCGAAGAGCCAGGAGGGATAGCCGTGCCTCCTTGGAAAGCTCTTTGGCAGCCGCTCGCGTGGCCCCACAGCCCGTGGGGCTGCGGGCTTTCCGGCGGCCGTCAGATTCGGCGACACCGGCGCCCACGTGGTGCCGCCGCGCCAGCCTGCAAAGCATTTTCCGGTAGGGCCGCGGCTCTGGTGACAGCTCCCACGCCCGAAGAGCCAGGAGGGAAAGCCGTGCCTCCTTGGAAAGCTCTTTGGCAGCCGCTCGCGTGGCCCCACAGCCTGTGGGGGTGCGGGCTTTCCGGCGGCCATCAGCCTCGGCGACACCGGTGCTCACGTGGCGCCGCCACGCCAGCCTGCGAAGCATTTTCCGGTAGGGCCGCGGCTCTGGCGACAGCTCCCACGGCCGAAGAGCCAGGAGGGAAAGCCGTGCCTCCTTGGAAAGCTCTTTGGCAGCCGCTCGCGTGGCCTCACAGCCCGTGGGGCTGCGGGCTTTCCGGCGGCCGTCAGCCTCGGCGACACTGGCGCCCACGTGGCGCCCCCGCGCCAGACTGCGAAGCATTTTCCGGTAGGGCCGCGGCTCTGGCGACAGCTCCCACGCCCGAAGAGCCAGGAGGGAAAGCCGTGCCTCGTTGGAAAGCTCTTTGGCAGCCGCTCGCGTGGCCCCACAGCCCGTGGGGCTGCGGCCTTTCCGGCGGCCGTCAGCCTCGGCGACACCGGCGCCCACGTGGCGCCACCGCGCCAGCCTGCGAAGCATTTTCCGGTAGGGCCGCGGCTCTGGCGACAGCTCCCACGCCCGAAGAGCCAGGAGGGAAAGCCGTGCCTCGTTGGAAAGCTCTTTGGCAGCCGCTCGCGTGGCCTCACAGCCCGTGGGGCTGCGGGCTTTCCGGCGGCCGTCAGCCTCGGCGACACTGGCGCCCACGTGGCGCCCCCGCGCCAGACTGCGAAGCATTTTCCGGTAGGGCCGCGGCTCTGGCGACAGCTCCCATGCCCGAAGAGCCAGGAGGGAAAGCCGTGCCTCCTTGGAAAGCTCTTTGGCAGCCGCTCGCGTGGCCTCACAGCCCGTGGGGCTGCGGGCTTTCCGGCGGCCGTCAGCCTCGGCGACACTGGCGCCCACGTGGCGCCCCCGCGCCAGCCTGCGAAGCATTTTCCGGTAGGGCCGCGGCTCTGGCGACAGCTCCCACGCCCGAAGAGCCAGGAGGGAAAGCCGTGCCTCGTTGGAAAGCTCTTTGGCAGCCGCTCGCGTGGCCCCACAGCCCGTGGGGCTGCGGGCTTTCCGGCGGCCGTCAGCCTCGGCGACACCGGCGCCCACGTGACGCCGCCACGCCAGCCTGCGAAGCATTTTCCGGTAGGGCCGCGGCTCTGGCGACAGCTCCCACGCCCGAAGAGCCAGGAGGGAAAGCCGTGCCTCGTTGGAAAGCTCTTTGGCAGCCGCTCACGTGGCCCCACAGCCCGTGGGGCTGCGGGCTTTCCGGCGGCCGTCAGCCTCGGCGACACCGGCGCCCACGTGACGCCGCCGCGCCAGCCTGCAAAGCATTTTCTGGTAGGGCCGCGGCTCTGGCGACAGCTCCCACGCCCGAAGAGCCAGGAGGGAAAGCCGTGCCTCGTTGGAAAGCTCTTTGGCAGCTGCTCGCGTGGCCCCACAGCCCGTGGGGCTGCGAGCTTTCCGGCGGTCGTCAGCCTCGGCGACACCGGCGCCCACGTGACGCCGCTGCGCCAGCCTGCAAAGCATTTTCCGGTAGGGCCGCGGCTCTGGCGACAGCTCCCACGCCCAAAGAGCCAGGAGGGAAAGCCGTGCCTCGTTGGAAAGCTCTTTGGCAGCCGCTCGCGTGGCCCAACAGCCAGTGGGGCTGCGGGCTTTCCGGCGGCCGTCAGCCTTGGCAACACCGGCGCCCACGTGGCGCCGACACGACAGCCTTCGAAGCATTTTCCGTAGGGCCGCGGCTCTGGCGACAGCTCCCACGCCCGAAGAGCCAGGAGGGAAAGCCGTGCCTCCTTGGAAAGCTCTTTGGCAGCCGCTCGCGTTGGCCCCCACAGCCCGTGGGGCTGCGGGCTTTCCGGCGGGCCGTCAGCCTCGGCGACACCGGCGCCCACGTGGCGCCGCCGCGCCAGCCTGCGAAGCATTTTCCGGTAGGGGCCGCGGCTCTGGCGACAGCTCCCACGCCCGAAGAGCCAGGAGGGAAAGCCGTGCCTCGTTGGAATGCTCTTTGGCAGCCGCTCGCGTGGCCTCACAGCCCGTGGGGCTGCGGGCTTTCCGGCGGCCGTCAGCCTCGGCGACACTGGCGCCCACGTGGCGCCCCCGCGCCAGACTGCGAAGCATTTTCCGGTAGGGCCGCGGCTCTGGCGACAGCTCCCACGCCCGAAGAGCCAGGAGGGAAAGCCGTGCCTCCTTGGAAAGCTCTTTGGCAGCCGCTCGCGTGGCCTCACAGCCCGTGGGGCTGCGGGCTTTCCGGCGGCCGTCAGCCTCGGCGACACTGGCGCCCACGTGGCGCCCCCGCGCCAGACTGCGAAGCATTTTCCGGTAGGGCCGCGGGCTCTGGCGACAGCTCCCACGCCCGAAGAGCCAGGAGGGAAAGCCGTGCCTCGTTGGAAAGCTCTTTGGCAGCCGCTCGCGTGGCCCCACAGCCCGTGGGGCTGCGGGCTTTCCGGCGGCCGTCAGCCTCGGCGACACCGGCGCCCACGGTGGCGCCGCCACGCCAGCCTGGGAAGCATTTTCCGGTAGGGCCGCGGCTCTGGCGACAGCTGCGACGCCCGAAGAGCCAGGAGGGAAAGCCGTGCCTCGTTGGAAAGCTCTTTGGCAGCCGCTCGCGTGGCCCCACAGCACGTGGGGATGCGGGCTTTCCGGCGGCCGTCAGCCTCGGCGACACCGGGCGCCCACGTGGCGCCACCGCGCCAGCCTGCGAAGCATTTTCCGGTAGGGCCGCGTCTCTGGCGACAGCTCCCACGCCCGAAGAGCCAGGAGGGAAAGCCGTGCCTCCTTGGAAAGCTCTTTGGCAGCCGCTCACGTGGTCTCACAGCCCGTGGGGCTGCGGGCTTTCCGGCGGCCGTCAGCCTCGGCGACACTGGCGCCCACGTGGCGCCCCCGCGCCAGCCTGCAAAGCATTTTCCGGTAGGGCCGCGGCTCTGGCGACAGCTCCCATGCCCGAAGAGCCAGGAGGGAAAGCCGTGCCTCGTTGGAAAGCTCTTTGGCAGCCGCTCGGCCGTGGCCCCACAGCCCGTGGGGCTGCGGGGCTTTCCGGCGGCCGTCAGCCTCGGCGACACCGGCGCCCACGTGGCGCCGCCGCGACAGCCTGTAAAGCATTTTCCGGTAGGGCCACGGCTCTGGCGACAGCTCCCACGCCCGAAGAGCCAGGAGGGAAAGCCGTGCCTCCTTGGAAAGCTCTTTGGCAGCCGCTCGCGTGGCCCCCACAGCCCGTGGGGCTGCGGGCTTTCCGGCGGCCGTCAGCCTTGGCGACACCGGCGCCCACGTGGCGCCTCCATGCCAGACTGCGAAGCATTTTCCGGTAGGGCCGCGGCTCTGGCGACAGCTCCCACGCCCGAAGAGCCAGGAGGGAAAGCCGTGCCTCCTTGGAAAGCTCTTTGGCAGCCGCTCGCGTGGCCCCCACAGCCCGTGGCCCTGCGGGCTTTCCGGCGGCCGTCAGCCTCGGCGCCACCGGCGCCCACGTGGCGCCGCCGCGCCAGCCTGCAAAGCATTTTCCGGTAGGGCCGCGGCTCTGGCGACAGCTCCCACGCCCGAAGAGCCAGGAGGGAAAGCCGTGCCTCGTTGGAAAGCTCTTTGGCAGCCGCTCGCGTGGCCTCACAGCCCGTGGGGCTGCGGGCTTTCCGGCGGCCGTCAGCCTCGGCGACACTGGCGCCCACGTGGCGCCCCCGCGCCAGACTGCGAAGCATTTTCCGGTAGGGCCGCGGCTCTGGCGACAGCTCCCACGCCCGAAGAGCCAGGAGGGAAAGCCGTGCCTCATTGGAAAGCTCTTTGGCAGGCGCTCGCGTGGCCCCACAGCCCGTGGGGCTGTGGGTTTTCCGGCGGCCGTCAGCCTCGACGCCACCGGCGCCCATGTGGCGCCGCCACGCCAGCCTGCAAAGCATTTTTGCGGGTAGGGCCGCGGCTCTGGTGACAGCTCCCACGCCCAAAGAGCCAGGAGGGAAAGCCGTGCCTCCTTGGAAAGCTCTTTGGCAGCCGCTCGCGTGGCCCCACAGCCCGTGGGGCTGCGGGCTTTCCGGCGGCCGTCAGCCTCGGCGACACCGGCGCCCACGTGGCGCCGCCGCGCCAGACTGCAAAGCATTTTCCGGTAGGGCCGCGGCTCTGGCGACAGCTCCCACGCCCGAAGAGCCAGGAGGGGAAAGCCGTGCCTCCTTGGAAAGCTCTTTGGCAGCCGCTCGCGTGGCCCCACAGCCCGTGGGGCTGCGGGCTTTCCGGCGGCCGTCAGCCTCGGCGACACCGGCGCCCACGTTACGCAGCCGTGCCAGCCTGCGAAGCATTTTCCGGTAGGGCCGCGGCTCTGGCGACAGCTCCCACGCCCGAAGAGCCAGGAGGGAAAGCCGTGCCTCGTTGGAAAGCTCTTTGGCAGCCGCTCGCGTGGCCCCACAGCCCATGGGGCTGCGGGGCTTTCCGGCGGCCGTCAGCCTCGGCGACACCGGTGCCCACGTGGCGCCGCCACGCCAGCCTGCGAAGCATTTTCCGGTAGGGCCGCGGCTCTGGCGACAGCTCCCACGCCCCGAAGAGCCAGGAGGGAAAGCCGTGCCTCGTTGGAAAGCTCTTTGGCAGCCGCTCGCGTGGCCTCACATCCCGTGGGGCTGCAGGCTTTCCGGCGGCCGTCAGCCTCGGCGACACTGGCGCCCACGTGGCGCCCCCGCGCCAGACTGCGAAGCATTTTCCGGTAGGGCCGCGGCTCTGGCGACAGCTCCCACGCCCGAAGAGCCAGGTGGGAAAGCCGTGCCTCCTTGGAAAGCTCTTTGGCAGCCGCTCGCGTGGCCCCACAGCCCGTGGGGCTGCGGGCTTTCCGGCGGCCGTCAGCCTCGGCGACACTGGCGCCCACGTGGCGCCGCCACGCCAGCCTGCGAAGCATTTTCCGGTAGGGCCGCGGCTCTGGCGACAGCTCCCACGCCCGAAGAGCCAGGAGGGAATGCCGTGCCTCCTTGGAAAGCTCTTTGGCAGCCGCTCGCGTGGCCCCCACAGCCCGTGGGGCTGCGGGGCTTTCCGGCGGCCGTCAGCCTCGGCGCCACCGGCGCCCCACGTGGCGCCGCCGCGCCAGACTCCGAAGCATTTTCCGGTAGGGCCGCGGCTCTGGCGACAGCTCCCACGCCCAAAGAGCCAGGAGGGAAAGCCGTGCCTCGTTGGAAAGCTCTTTGGCAGCCGCTCGCGTGGCCCCACAGCCCGTGGGGCTGCGGGCTTTCCCGGCGGCCGTCAGCCTCGGCGACACCGGCGCCCACGTGGCGCCACCGCGCCAGCCTGCAAAGCATTTTCCGGTAGGGCCGCGGCTCTGGCGACAGCTCCCACGCCCGAAGAGCCAGGAGGGAAAGCCGTGCCTCCTTGGAAAGCTCTTTGGCAGCCGCTCGCGTGTCCTCACAGCCCGTGGGGCTGCGGGCTTTCCGGCGGCCGTCAGCCTCGGCGACACTGGCGCCCACGTGGCGCCCCCGCGCTAGACTGCGAAGCATTTTCCGGTAGGGCCGCGGCTCTGGCGACAGCTCCCACGCCCGAAGAGCCAGGAGGGAAAGCCGTGCCTCGTTGGAAAGCTCTTTGGCAGCCGCTCGCGTGGCCCCACAGCCCGTGGGTCTGCGGGCTTTGCGGCGGCCGTCAGCCTCGGCGACACCGGCGCCCACGTGGCGCCGCCGCGCCAGCCTGCAAAGCATTTTCCGGTAGGGCCGCGGCTGTGGCGACAGCTCCCACGCCCGAAGAGCCAGGAGGGAAAGCCGTGCCTCGTTGGAAAGCTCTTTGGCAGCCCACTCGCGTGGCCCCCACAGCCCGTGGGGCTGCGGGCTTTCCGGCGGCCGTCAGCCTCGGCGACACCGGTGCCCACGTGGCGCCGCCACGCCAGCCTGCGAAGCATTTTCCGGTAGGGCCGCGGCTCTGGCGACAGCTCCCACGCCCGAAGAGCCAGGAGGGAATGCCGTGCCTCCTTGGAAAGCTCTTTGGCAGCCGCTCGCGTGGCCCCACAACCCGTGGGCCTGCGGGCTTTCCGGCGGCCGTCAGCCTCGGCGACACCGGCGCCCACGTGGCGCGGCCGCGCCAGCCTCCGAAGCATTTTCCGGTAGGGCCGCGGCTCTGGCGACAGCTCCCACGCCCGAAGAGCCAGGAGGGAAAGCCGTGCCTCGTTGGAAAGCTCTTTGGCAGCCGCTCGCGTGGCCCCACATCCCGTGGGGCTGCGGGCTTTCCGGCGGCCGTCAGCCTCGGCGACTCCGGCGCACACGTGGCGCCACCCCGCGCCAGCCTGCAAAGCATTTTCCGGTAGGGGCCGCGGCTCTGGCGACAGCTCCCACGGCCGAAGAGCCAGGAGGGAAAGCCGTGCCTCGTTGGAAAGCTCTTTGGCAGCCGCTCGCGTGGCCCCACAGCCCGTGGGGCTGCGGGCTTTCCGGCGGCCGTCAGCCTCGGCGACACCGGCGCCCACTTGGCGCCGCCGCTACAGCCTGTAAATCATTTTCCGGTAGGGGCCGCGGCTCTGTGCGACAGCTCCCACGCCCGAAGAGCCAGGAGGGAAAGCCGTGCCTCCTTGGAAAGCTCTTTGGCAGCCGCTCGCGTGGCCTCACAGCCCGTGGGGCTGCGGGCTTTTCCGGCGGCCGTCAGCCTCGGCGACACTGGCGCCCCACGTGGCGCCCCCGCGCCAGCCTGCGAAGCATTTTCCGGTAGGGCCGCGTCTCTGGCGACAGCTCCCACGCCCGAAGAGCCAGGAGGGAAAGCCGTGCCTCCTTGGAAAGCTCTTTGGCAGCCGCTCGCGTGGCCCCATAGCCCGTGGGGCTGCGGGCTTTCCGGCGGCCGTCAGCCTCGGCGACACCGGCGCCCACGTGGCGCCGCCACGCCAGCCTGCGAAGCATTTTCCGGTAGGGCCGCGGCTCTGGCGACAGCTCCCATGCCCGAAGAGCCAGGAGGGAAAGCCATGCCTCGGTGGAAAGCTCTTTGGCAGCCGCTCACGTGGCCCCACAGCCCGTGGGGCTGCGGGCTTTCCGGCGGCCGTCAGCCTCGGCGACACCGGCGCCCACGTGACGCCGCCGCACCAGCCTGCAAAGCATTTTCCGGTAGGGCCGTGGCTCTGGCGACATCTCCCACGCCCAAAGAGCCAGGAGGGAAAGCCGTGCCTCGTTGGAAAGCTCTTTGGCAGCCGCTCGCGTTGGCCCCACAGCCAGTGGGGCTGCGGGCTTTCCGGCGGAAGTCAGCCTTGGCGACACCGGCGCCCACGTGGCGCCGACACGCCAACCTTCGAAGCATTTTCCGGTAGGGCCGTGGCTCTGGCGACAGCTCCCACGCCCGAAGAGCCAGGAAGGAAAGCCGTGCCTCCTTGGAAAGCTCTTTGGCAGCCGCTCGTGTGGCCCCACAGCCCGTGGGGGCTGCGGGGCTTTCCGGCGGCCGTCAGCCTGGGCGACACCGGCGCCCACGTGGCGCCGCCGTGCCAGCCTGCGAAGCATTTTCTGGTAGGGCGCCGCGGCTCTGGCGACAGCTCCCACGCCCGAAGAGCCAGGAGGGAAAGCCGTGCCTCGTTGGAAAGCTCTTTGGCAGCCGCTCGCGTGGCCCCACAGCCCGTGGGGATGCGGGCTTTCCGGCGGCCGTCAGCCTCGGCGACACCGGCGCCCACGTGGCGCCACCGCGCCAGCCTGCGAAGCATTTTCCGGTAGGGGCCGCGGCTCTGGCGACAGCTCCCACGCCCGAAGAGCCAGGAGGGAAAGCCGTGCCTCGTTGGAAAGCTCTTTGGCAGCCGCTTCGCGTGGCCCCACAACCCGTGGGGCTGCGGGCTTTCCGGCGGCCGTCAGCCTCGGCGACACCGGCGCCCACGTGGCGCCCCCGCGCCAGACTGCGAAGCATTTTCCGGTAGGGCCGCGGCTCTGGCGACAGCTCCCACGCCCGAAGAGCCAGGAGGGAAAGCCGTGCCTCGTTGGAAAGCTCTTTGGCAGCCGCTCGCGTGGCCCCACAGCCCGTGGGGCTGCGGGCTTTCCGGCGGCCGTCAGCCTCGGCGACACTGGCGCCCACGTGGCGCCGCCACGCCAGCCTGGGAAGCATTTTCCGGTAGGGCCGCGGCTCTGGCGACAGCTCCCACGCCCGAAGAGCCAGGAGGGAAAGCCGTGCCTCGTTGGAAAGCTCTTTGGCAGCCGCCTCGCGTGGCCCCACAGCACGTGGGGATGCGGGGCTTTCCGGCGGCCGTCAGCCTCGGCGACACCAGGCGCCCACGTGGCCGCCACCGCGCCAGCCTGCGAAGCATTTTCCGGTAGGGCCGCGTCTCTGGCGACAGCTCCCACGCCCGAAGAGCCAGGAGGGAAAGCCGTGCCTCCTTGGAAAGCTCTTTGGCAGCCGCTCACGTGGTCTCACAGCCCGTGGGGGCTGCGGGCTTTCCGGCGGCCGTCAGCCTCGGCGACACTGGCGCCCACGTGGCGCCCCCCGCGCCAGCCTGCAAAGCATTTTCTCGGTAGGGCCGCGGCTCTGGCGACAGCTCCCATGCCCGAAGAGCCAGGAGGGAAAGCCGTGCCTCGTTGGAAAGCTCTTTGGCAGCCGCTCGCGTGGCCCCACAGCCCGTGGGGCTGCGGGCTTTCCGGCGGCCGTCAGCCTCGGCGACACCGGCGCCCACGTGGCGCCGCCGCGACAGCCTGTAAAGCATTTTCCGGTAGGGCCACGGCTCTGGCGACAGCTCCCACGCCCGAAGAGCCAGGAGGGAAAGCCGTGCCTCCTTGGAAAGCTCTTTGGCAGCCGCTCGCCTGGCCCCCACAGCCCGTGGGGCTGCGGGCTTTCCCGGCGGCCGTCAGCCTTGGCGACACCGGCGCCCACGTGGCGCCTCCATGCCAGACTGCGAAGCATTTTCCGGTAGGGCCGCGGCTCTGGCGACAGCTCCCACGCCCGAAGAGCCAGGAGGGAAAGCCGTGCCTCCTTGGGAAAGCTCTTTGGCAGCCGCTCGCGTGGCCCCACAGCCCGTGGCCCTGCGGGCTTTCCGGCGGCCGTCAGCCTCGGCGCCACCGGCGCCCACGTGGCGCCGCCAGCGCCAGCCTGCAAAGCATTTTCCGGTAGGGCCGCGGCTCTGGCGACAGCTCCCACGCCCGAAGAGCCAGGAGGGAAAGCCGTGCCTCGTTGGAAAGCTCTTTGGCAGCCGCTCGCGTGGCCTCACAGCCCGTGGGGCTGCGGGCTTTCCGGCGGCCGTCAGCCTCGGCGACACTGGCGCCCACGTGGCGCCCCCAGCGCCAGACTGCGAAGCATTTTCCGGTAGGGCCGCGGCTCTGGCGACAGCTCCCACGCCCGAAGAGCCAGGAGGGAAAGCCGTGCCTCATTGGAAAGCTCTTTGGCAGGCGCTCGCGTGGCCCCACAGCCCGTGGGGCTGTGGGTTTTCCGGCGGCCGTCAGCCTCGACGCCACCGGCGCCCATGTGGCGCCGCCACGCCCAGCCTGCAAAGCATTTTGCGGTAGGGCCGCGGCTCTGGTGACAGCTCCCACGCCCAAAGAGCCAGGAGGGAAAGCCGTGCCTCCTTGGAAAGCTCTTTGGCAGCCGCTCGCGTGGCCCCACAGCCCGTGGGGCTGCGGGCTTTCCGGCGGCCGTCAGCCTCGGCGACACCGGCGCCCACGTGGCGCCGCCGCGCCAGACTGCAAAGCATTTTCCGGTAGGGCCGCGGCTCTGGCGACAGCTCCCACGCCCGAAGAGCCAGGAGGGAAAGCCGTGCCTCCTTGGAAAGCTCTTTGGGCAGCCGCTCGCGTGGCCCCACAGCCCGTGGGGCTGCGGGCTTTCCGGCGGCCGTCAGCCTCGGCGACACCGGCGCCCACGTTACGCAGCCGTGCCAGCCTGCGAAGCATTTTCCCTGTAGGGCCGCGGCTCTGGCGACAGCTCCCACGCCCGAAGAGCCAGGAGGGAAAGCCGTGCCTCGTTGGAAAGCTCTTTGGCAGCCGCTCGCGTGGCCCCACAGCCCGTGGGGCTGCGGGCTTTCCGGCGGCCGTCAGCCTTGGCGACACCGGTGCCCACGTGGCGCCGCCACGCCAGCCTGCGAAGCATTTTCCGGTAGGGCCGCGGCTCTGGCGACAGCTCCCACGCCCGAAGAGCCAGGAGGGAAAGCCGTGCCTCGTTGGAAAGCTCTTTGGCAGCCGCTCGCGTGGCCTCACATCCCGTGGGGCTGCAGGCTTTCCGGCGGCCGTCAGCCTCGGCGACACTGGCGCCCACGTGGCGCCCCCCAGCGCCAGACTGCGAAGCATTTTCCGGTAGGGGCCGCGGCTCTGGCGACAGCTCCCCACGCCCGAAGAGCCAGGTGGGAAAGCCGTGCCTCCTTGGAAAGCTCTTTGGCAGCCGCTCGCGTGGCCCCACAGCCCGTGGGGCTGCGGGCTTTCCGGCGGCCGTCAGCCTCGGCGACACTGGCGCCCACGTGGCGCCGCCACGCCAGCCTGCGAAGCATTTTCCGGTAGGGCCGCGGCTCTGGCGACAGCTCCCACGCCCGAAGAGCCAGGAGGGAATGCCGTGCCTCCTTGGAAAGCTCTTTGGCAGCCCGCTCGCGTGGCCCCACAGCCCGTGGGGCTGCGGGCTTTCCCGGCGGCCGTCAGCCTCGGCGCCACCGGCGCCCACGTGGCGCCGCCGCGCCAGACTCCGAAGCATTTTCCGGTAGGGGCCGCGGCTCTGGCGACAGCTCCCACGCCCAAAGAGCCAGGAGGGAAAGCCGTGCCTCGTTGGAAAGCTCTTTGGCAGCCGCTCGCGTGGCCCCACAGCCCGTGGGGGCTGCGGGCTTTCCGGCGGCCGTCAGCCTCGGCGACACCGGCGCCCACGTGGCGCCACCGCGCCAGCCTGCAAAGCATTTTCCGGTAGGGGCCGCGGCTCTGGCGACAGCTCCCACGCCCGAAGAGCCAGGAGGGAAAGCCGTGCCTCCTTGGAAAGCTCTTTGGCAGCCGCTCGCGTGTCCTCACAGCCCGTGGGGCTGCGGGCTTTCCGGCGGCCGTCAGCCTCGGCGACACTGGCGCCCACGTGGCGCCCCCCCGCGCTAGACTGCGAAGCATTTTCCGGTAGGGCCGCGGCTCTGGCGACAGCTCCCACGCCCGAAGAGCCAGGAGGGAAAGCCGTGCCTCGTTGGAAAGCTCTTTGGCAGGCGGCTCGCGTGGGCCCCA
>NW_026529710.1:0-59145 GCF_028500815.1 Rissa tridactyla | reverse complement strand
GAAGAGCCAGGAGGGAAAGCCGTGCCTCGTTGGAAAGCTCTTTCGTAGCCGCTCGCGTGGCCCCACAGCCCGTGGGGCTGCGGGCTTTCCGGCGGCCGCCAGCCTCGGCGACACCGGCGCCCACATGGCGCCCCCGCGCCAGCCTGCGAAGCATTTTCCGGTAGGGCCGCGACTGGCGACAGCTCCCACGCCCGAAGAGCCAGGAGGGAAAGCCGTGCCTCGTTGGAAAGCTCTTTGGCAGCCGCTCGCGTGGCCCCACAGCCCGTGGGGCTGCGGGCTTTCCGGCGGCCGTCAGCCTCGGCGACACAAGTGCCCACGTGGCGCCGCCGCGCCAGCCTGCGAAGCATTTTCCGGTAGGGCCGTGGCTCTGGCGACAGCTCCCACGCCCGAAGAGCCAGGAGGGAAAGCCGTGCCTCGTTGGAAAGCTCTTTGGCAGCCGCTCGCGTGGCCCCACAGCCCTTGGGGCTGTGGGCTTTCCGGCGGCCGTCAGCCTCGGCGACACCTGCGACCACGTGGCGCCGCCACGCCAGCCTGCGAAGCATTTTACGGTAGGGCCGCAGCTCTGGCGACAGCTCCCACGCCCGAAGAGCCAGGAGGGAAAGCCGTGCCTCGTTGGAAAGCTCTTTCGTAGCCGCTCGCGTGGCCCCACAGCCCGTGGGGCTGCGGGCTTTCCGGCGGCCGTCAGCCTCGGCGACACCGGTGCCCACGTGGCGCCCCCGCGCCAGCCTGCGAAGCATTTTCCGGTAGGGCCGCGGCTCTGGCGACAGCTCCCACGCCCGAAGAGCCAGGAGGGAAAGCCGTGCCTCGTTGGAAAGCTCTTTGGCAGCCGCTCGCGTGGCCCCACACCCCGTGGGGCTGCGGGCTTTCCGGCAGCAATCAGCCTCTGTGACACCGGCACCCACGTAGCGCCGCCGCGCCAACCTGCAAAGCATTTTCCGGTAGGGCCGCGGCTCTGGCGACAGCTCCCACGCCCGAAGAGCCAGGAGGGAAAGCCGTGCCTCCTTGGAAAGCTCTTTGGCAGCCGCTCACGTGGCCCCACAGCCCGTGGGGCTGCGGGCTTTCCGGCGGCCGTCAGCCTCGGCGACACCAGCGCCCAATTGACGCCGCCACGCCAGCCTTCGAAGCATTTTCCGGTAGGGCCACGGCTCTGGCGACAGCTCCCACGCCCGAAGAGCCAGGAGGGAAAGCCGTGCCTCGTTGGAAAGCTCTTTGGCAGCCGCTTGCGTGGCCCCACAGCCCGTGGGGCTGCGGGCTTTCCGTCAGCCGTCAGACTCGGCGACACCGGTGCCCACGTGGCGCTGCGGCGCCAGCCTGCAAAGCATTTTCCGGTAGGGCCGCGGCTCTGGCAACAGCTCCCACGCCCGAAGAGCCAGGAGGGAAAGCCGTGCCTCGTTGGAAAGCTCTTTGGCAGCCGCTCGCGTGGCCCCACACCCCGTGGGGCTGCGGGGTTTCCGGCAGCAATCAGCCTCGGCGACACCAGCGCCCACGTGGCGCCGCCGCGCCAGCCTGCAAAGCATTTTCCGGTAGGGCCGCGGCTCTGGCGACAGCTCCCACGCCCGAAGAGCCAGGAGGGAAAGCCGTGCCTCGTTGGAAAGCTCTTTGGCAGCCGCTCGCGTGGCCCCACAGCCCGTGGGGCTGCGGGCTTTCCGGCGGCCGTCAGCCTCGGCGACACCGGCGCCCACGTGGCGCCGCCGTGCCAGCCTGCGAAGCATTTTCCGGTAGGGCCGCGGCTGTGGCGACAGCTCCCACGCCCGAAGAGCCAGGAGGGAAAGCCGTGCCTCCTTGGAAAGCTCTTTGGCAGCCGCTCGCGTGGCCCCACAGCCCGTGGGGCTGCGGGCTTTCCGGCGGCCGTCAGCCTCGGCAACACCGGCGCCCACGTGGCGCCGCCAGGCCAGCCTGCGAAGGATTTTCCGGTAGGGCCGCGGCTCTGGCGAAAGCTCCCACGCCCGAAGAGCCAGGAGGGAAAGCCGTGCCTCGTTGGAAAGCTCTTTGGCAGCCGCTCGCGTGGCCCCACAGCCCGTGGGGCTGCGGGCTTTCCGGCGGCCGTCAGCCTCGGCGCCATCAGCGCCCACGTGGCGCCGCCGTGCCAGCCTGCGAAGCATTTTCCGGTAGGGCCGCGGCTCTGGCGACAGCTCCCACGCCCGAAGAGCCAGGAGGGAAAGCCGTGCCTCGTTGGAAAGCTCTTTGGCAGCTGCTTGCGTGGCCCCACAGCCCGTGGGGCTGCGGGCTTTCCGGCGGCCGTCAGCCTCGGCGACACCGGCGCCCAATTGACGCTGCCACGCCAGCCTGCGGAGCATTTTCCGGTAGGGCTGCGGCTCTGGCGACAGCTCCCACGCCCGAAGAGCCAGGAGGGAAAGCCATGCCTCGTTGGAAAGCTCTTTGGCAGCCGCTCGCGTGGCCCCACAGCCCGTGGGGCTGCGGGATTTCCGGCAGCCGTCAGCCTCGGCAACACCGGCGCCCACGTGGCGCCGCCAGGCCAGCCTGCGAAGCATTTTCCGGTAGGGCCGCGGCTCTGGCGAAAGTTCCCACACCCGAAGAGCCAGGAGGGAAAGCCGTGCCTCATTGGAAAGATCTTTGGCAACCGCTCGCGTGGCCCCACAGCCCGTGGGGCTGCGGGCTTTCCGGCGGCCGTCAGCCTCGGTGACACCGGCGCCCACATGTTGCCGCCGCGCCAGCCTGCAAAGCATTTTCCGGTAGGGCCGCGGCTCTGGCAACAGCTCCCATGCCCGAAGAGCCAGGAGGGAAAGCCGTGCCTCATTGGAAAGCTCTTTGGCAGCCGCTCGCGTGGCCCCACAGCCCGTGGGGCTGCGGGCTTTCCGGCGGCCGTCAGCATCGGCGACACCGGCGCCCACGTGGCGCCGCCGCGCCAGCCTGCGAAGAATTTTCCGGTAGGGCCGCGGCTCTGGCAACAGCTCCCACGCCCGAAGAGCCAGGAGGGAAAGCCGTGCCTCGTTGGAAAGCTCTTTGGCAGCCCCTCGCGTGGCCCCACAGCCCGTGGGTCTGCGGGATTTCCGGCGGCCGTCAGCCTCGGTGACACCTGCGACCACGTCGTGCCGCCGCGCCAGCCTGCGAAGCATTTTCCGGTAGGGCTGCTGCTCTGGCGACAGCTCCCACGCCCGAAGAGCCAGGAGGGAAAGCCGTGCCTCCTTGGAAAGCTCTTTGGCAGCCGCTCGCGTGGCCCCACAGCCCGTGGGGCTGCGGGCTTTCCGTCAGCCGTCAGCCTCGGCGCCATCGGCGCCCACGTGGCGCCACCGCTCCAGCCTGCAAAGAATTTTCCGGTAGGGCTGCGGCTCTGGCGACAGCTCCCACGCCCGAAGAGCCAGGAGGGAAAGCCGTGCCTCATTGGAAAGCTCTTTGGCAGCCGCTCGCGTGGACCCACAGCCCGTGGGGCTGCGGGCTTTCCGGCGGCCGTCAGCCTTGGCGAAACCTGCGACCACTTGGCGCCGCCGCGCCAGCCTGCGAAGCATTTTCCGGTAGGGCCGCGGCTCTGGCGACAGCTCCCACGCCCGAAGAGGCAGGAGGGAAAGCCGTGCCTCGTTGGAAAGCTCTTTGGCAGCCGCTCGCGTGGCCCCTCAGCCCGTGGGGCTGCGGGCTTTCCGGCGGCCATCAGCCTCGGCGGCACCGGTGCCCACATGGCACCACCGCGCCAGCCTGCGAAGCATTTTCCGGTAGGGCCGCGGCTCTGGCGACAGCTCCCACGCCCGAAGAGCAGGAGGGAAAGCCGTGCCTCCTTGGAAAGCTCTTTGGCAGCCGCTCGCGTGGCCCCACAGCCCGTGGGGCTGCGGGCTTTCCGGCGGCCGTCAGCCTCGGCGCCACCGGCGCCCACGTGGCGCCGCCGTGCCAGCCTGCGAAGCATTTTCCGGTAGGTCCGTGGCTCTGGCGACAGCTCCCACGCCCGAAGAGCCAGGAGGGAAAGCCGTGCCTCGTTGGAAAGCTCTTTGGCAGCCGCTCGCGTGGCCCTACAGCCCGTGGGGCTGCGGGCTTTCCGGCGGCCATCAGCCTCGGCGACACCGGCGCCCACATGGCGCCGCCGCGCCAGCCTGCGAAGCATTTTCCGGTAGGGCCGCGGCTCTGGCGACAGCTCCCACGCCCGAAGAGCCAGGAGGGAAAGCCGTGCCTCGTCGGAAAGCTCTTTAGCAGACGCTCGCGTGGCCCCACAGCCCGTGGGGCTGCGGGCTTTCCGGCGGCCATCAGCCTCGGCGACACCGGCGCCCACGTGGCGCCGCCGCGCCAGCCTGCGAAGCATTTTCCGGTAGGGCCGCGGCTCTGGCGACAGCTCCCACGACCGAAGAGCCAGGAGGGAAAGCCGTGCCTCCATGGAAAGCTCTTTGGCAGCCGCTCGCGTGGCCCCACAGCCCGTGGGGCTGCGGGCTTTCCGGCAGCCATCAGCCTCGGTGACAGCGGCGCCCACGTGGCGCCGCCAGGCCAGCCTGCGAAGCATTTTCCGGTAGGGCCGCGGCTCTGGCAACAGCTCCCACACCCGAAGAGCCAGGAGGGAAAGCCGTGCCTCATTGGAAAGCTCTTTGGCAGCCGCTCACGTGGCCCAACATCCCCTGGGGCTGCGGGCTTTCCGGCGGCCATTAGCCTCGGCGACACCAGCGCCCACGTGGCGCCGCCGCGCCAGCCTGCGAAGTATTTTCCGGTAGGACCGCGGCTCTGGCGACAGCTCCCACGCCCGAAGAGCCAGGAGGGAAAGCCGTGCCTCGTTGGAAAGCTCCTTGGCAGCCGCTCGCGTGGCCCCACAGCCCGTGGGGCTGCGGGCTTTCCGGCGGCCATCAGCCTCGGCGACACCGGCACCCACGTGGCGCCGCCGCGCCAGCCTGCGAAGCATTTTCCGGTAGGGCCGCGGCTCTGGCGACAGCTCCCACGCCCGAAGAACCAGGAGGGAAAGCCGTGCCTCGTTGGAAAGCTCTTTGGCAGCCGCTCACGTGGCCCCACGGCCCGTGGGGCTGCGGGCTTTCCGGCGGCCGTCAGCCTCGGCGCCATCGGCGCCCACGTGGCGCCGCCGCGCCAGCCTGCGAAGCATTTTCCGGTAGGGCCGCGGCTCTGGCGACAGCTCCCACGCCCAAAGAGCCAGGAGGGAAAGCCGTGCCTCGTTGGAAAGCTCTTTGGCAGCCGCTCGCGTGGCCCCACAGCCCGTGGGGCTGCGGGCTTTCCGGCGGCCGTCAGCCTCGGCGCCATCGGCGCCCACGTGGCGCCGTCGCACCAGCCTGTGAAGCATTTTCCGGTAGGGCCGCGGCTCTGGCGACAGCTCCCACGCCCGAAGAGCCAGGAGGGAAAGCCGTGCCTCGTTGGAAAGCTCTTTGGCAGCCGCTCGCATGGCCCCACAGCCCGTGGGGCTGCGGGCTTTCCGGCGGCCATCAGCCTCGGCGACACCGGCGCCCACATGGCGCCGCCGCGCCAGCCTGCGAAGCATTTTCCGGTAGGGCCGTGGCTCTGGCGACAGCTCCCACGCCCGAAGAGCCAGGAGGGAAAGCCGTGCCTCGTTGGAAAGCTCTTTGGCAGCCGCTCGCGTGGCCCCACAGCCCGTGGGGCTGCGGGATTTCCGGCGGCCGTCAGCCTCGGCGCCATAGGCGCCCACGTGGCGCCGCCGCGCCAGCCTGCGAAGTATTTTCCGGTAGGACCGCGGCTCTGGCGACAGCTCCCACGCCCGAAGAGCCAGGAGGGAAAGCCGTCCCTCGTCGTAAAGCTCCTTGGCAGCCGCTCGCGTGGCCCCACAGCCCGTGGGGCTGCGGGCTTTCCGGCGGCCATCAGCCTCTGCGACACCGGCGCCCACGTGGCGCCGCCGTGCCAGCCTGCAAAGAATTTTCCGGTAGGGCCGTGGCTCTGGCGACAGCTCCCACGCCCGAAGAGCCAGGAGGGAAAGCCGTGCCTCGTTGGAAAGCTCTTTGGCAGCCGCTCGCGTGGCCCCACATCCCGTGGGGCTGCGGGCTTTCCGGCGGCCGTCAGCCTCGGCGACACCGGCGCCCACGTGGCGCCGCCGCGCCAGGCTACGAAGTATTTTCCGGTAGGACCGCGGCTCTGGCGACAGCTCCCACGCCCGAAGAGCCAGGAGGGAAAGCCGTGCCTCGTTGGAAAGCTCTTTGGCAGCCGCTCGCGTGGCCCCACAGCCCGTGGGGCTGCGGGCTTTCCGGCGGCCATCAGCCTCGGCGACACCGGCGCCCACGTGGCGCCGCCGCGCCAGCCTGCGAAGCATTTTCCGGTAGGGCCGCGGCTCTGGCGACAGCTCCCACGCCCGAAGAGCCAGGAGGGAAAGCCGTGCCTCGTTGGAAAGCTCTTTGGCAGCCGCTCGCGTGGCCCCACAGCCCGTGGGGCTGTGGGCTTTCCGGCGGCCGTCAGCCTCGGCGACAACGGCGCCCACGTGGCGCCGCCGCGCCAGCCTGCAAAGCATTTTCCGGTATGGCCGCGGCTCTGGCGACAGCTCCCACGCCCGAAGAGCCAGGAGGGAAAGCCGTGCCTCGTTGGAAAGCTCTTTGGCAGCCGCTCACGTGGCCCCACAGCCCGTGGGGCTGCGGGCTTCCCGGCGGCCGTCAGCCTCGGCGCCATCGGCGCCCACGTGGCGCCGCCGCGCCAGCCTGCGAAGCATTTTCCGGTAGGGCCGCGGCTCTGGCGACAGCTCCCACGCCCGAAGAGCCAGGAGGGAAAGCCGTGCCTCGTCGGAAAGCTCTTTAGCAGACGCTCGCGTGGCCCCACAGCCCGTGGGGCTGCGGGCTTTCCGGCGGCCATCAGCCTCGGCGACACCGGCGCCCACGTGGCGCCGCCGCGCCAGCCTGCGAAGCATTTTCCGGTAGGGCCGCGGCTCTGGCAACAGCTCCCACGCCCGAAGAGCCAGGAGGGAAAGCCGTGCCTCGTTGGAAAGCTCTTTGGCAGCCGCTCGCGTGGCCCCACAGCCCGTGGGGCTGCGGGCTTTCCGGTGGCCATCAGCCTCGGCGACACCGGCGCCCACGTGGCGCCGCCGCGCCAGCCTGCGAAGCATTTTCCGGTAGGGCCGCGGCTCTGGCGACAGCTCCCACGACCGAAGAGCCAGGAGGGAAAGCCGTGCCTCCATGGAAAGCTCTTTGGCAGCCGCTCGCGTGGCCCCACAGCCCGTGGGGCTGCGGGCTTTCCGGCAGCCATCAGCCTCGGTGACAGCGGCGCCCACGTGGCGCCGCCAGGCCAGCCTGCGAAGCATTTTCCGGTAGGGCCGCGGCTCTGGCAACAGCTCCCACACCCGAAGAGCCAGGAGGGAAAGCCGTGCCTCATTGGAAAGCTCTTTGGCAGCCGCTCACGTGGCCCAACATCCCCTGGGGCTGCGGGCTTTCCGGCGGCCGAAAGCCTCGGCGACACCAGCGACCACGTGGCGCCGCAGCGCCAGCCTGCGAAGCATTTTCCGGTAGGGCCGCGGCTCTGGCGACAGCTCCCACGCCCGAAGAGGCAGGAGGGAAAGCCGTGCCTCCTTGGAAAGCTCTTTGGCAGCCGCTCGCGTGGCCCCACAGCCCGTGGGGCTGCGGGCTTTCCGGCGGCCATCAGCCTCGGCGACACCGGCAGCCACGTGGCGCCGCCGCGCCAGCCTGCGAAGCATTTTCCGGTAGGGCCGCGGCTCTGGCGACAGCTCCCACGCCCGAAGAACCAGGAGGGAAAGCCGTGCCTCGTTGGAAAGCTCTTTGGCAGCCGCTCACGTGGCCCCACAGCCCGTGGGGCTGCGGGCTTTCCGGCGGCCGTCAGCCTCGGCGCCATCGGCGCCCACGTGGCGCCGCCGCGCCAGCCTGCGAAGCATTTTCCGGTAGGGCCGCGGCTCTGGCGACAGCTCCCACGCCCAAAGAGCCAGGAGGGAAAGCCGTGCCTCGTTGGAAAGCTCTTTGGCAGCCGCTCGCGTGGCCCCACAGCCCGTGGGGCTGCGGGCTTTCCGGCGGCCGTCAGCCTCGGCGCCATCGGCGCCCACGTGGCGCCGTCGCGCCAGCCTGTGAAGCATTTTCCGGTAGGGCCGCGGCTCTGGCGACAGCTCCCACGCCCGAAGAGCCAGGAGGGAAAGCCGTGCCTCGTTGGAAAGCTCTTTGGCAGCCGCTCGCATGGCCCCACAGCCCGTGGGGCTGCGGGCTTTCCGGCGGCCATCAGCCTCGGCGACACCGGCGCCCACATGGCGCCGCCGCGCCAGCCTGCGAAGCATTTTCCGGTAGGGCCGCGGCTCTTTTGACAGCTCCCACGCCCGAAGAGCCAGGAGGGAAAGCCGTGCCTCGTTGGAAAGCTCTTTGGCAGCCGCTCGCGTGGCCCCACAGCCCGTGGGGCTGCGGGCTTTCCGGCGGCCGTCAGCCTCGGTGCCATAGGCGCCCACGTGGCGCCGCCGCGCCAGCCTGCGAAGTATTTTCCGGTAGGACCGCGGCTCTGGCGACAGCTCCCACGCCCGAAGAGCCAGGAGGGAAAGCCGTGCCTCGTTGTAAAGCTCCTTGGCAGCCGCTCGCGTGGCCCCACAGCCCGTGGGGCTGCGGGCTTTCCGGCGGCCATCAGCCTCTGCGACACCGGCGCCCACGTGGCGCCGCCGTGCCAGCCTGCAAAGAATTTTCCGGTAGGGCCGTGGCTCTGGCGACAGCTCCCACGCCCGAAGAGCCAGGAGGGAAAGCCGTGCCTCGTTGGAAAGCTCTTTGGCAGCCGCTCGCGTGGCCCCACAGCCCGTGGGGCTGCGGGCTTTCCGGCGGCCGTCAGCCTCGGCGACACCGGCGCCCACGTGGCGCCGCCGCGCCAGGCTACGAAGTATTTTCCGGTAGGACCGCGGCTGTGGCGACAGCTCCCACGCCCGAAGAGCCAGGAGGGAAAGCCGTGCCTCGTTGGAAAGCTCTTTGGCAGCCGCTCGCGTGGCCCCACAGCCCGTGCGGCTGCGGGCTTTCCGGCGGCCATCAGCCTCGGCGACACCGGCGCCCACGTGGCGCCGCCGCGCCAGCCTGCGAAGCATTTTCCGGTAGGGCCGCGGCTCTGGCGACAGCTCCCACGCCCGAAGAGCCAGGAGGGAAAGCCGTGCCTCGTTGGAAAGCTCTTTGGCAGCCGCTCGCGTGGCCCCACAGCCCGTGGGGCTGTGGGCTTTCCGGCGGCCGTCAGCCTCGGCGACAAAGGCGCCCACGTGGCGCCGCCGCGCCAGCCTGCAAAGCATTTTCCGGTAGGGCCGCGGCTCTGGCGACAGCTCCCACGCCCGAAGAGCCAGGAGGGAAAGCCGTGCCTCGTTGGAAAGCTCTTTGGCAGCCGCTCGCGTGGCCCCACAGCCCGTGGGGCTGCGGGCTTTCCGGCGGCCGTCAGCCTCGGCGCCATCGGCGCCCACGTGGCGCCGCCGCGCCAGCCTGCGAAGCATTTTCCGGTAGGGCCGCGGCTCTGGCGACAGCTCCCACGCCCAAAGAGCCAGGAGGGAAAGCCGTGCCTCGTTGGAAAGCTCTTTGGCAGCCGCTCGCGTGGCCCCACAGCCCGTGGGGCTGCGGGCTTTCCGGCGGCCGTCAGCCTCGGCGCCATCGGCGCCCACGTGGCGCCGTCGCGCCAGCCTGTGAAGCATTTTCCGGTAGGGCCGCGGCTGTGGCGACAGCTCCCACGCCCGAAGAGCCAGGAGGGAAAGCCGTGCCTCGTTGGAAAGCTCTTTGGCAGCCGCTCGCATGGCCCCACAGCCCGTGGGGCTGCGGGCTTTCCGGCGGCCATCAGCCTCGGCGACACCGGCGCCCACATGGCGCCGCCGCGCCAGCCTGCGAAGCATTTTCCGGTAGGGCCGCGGCTCTTTCGACAGCTCCCACGCCCGAAGAGCCAGGAGGGAAAGCCGTGCCTCGTTGGAAAGCTCTTTGGCAGCCGCTCGCGTGGCCCCACAGCCCGTGGGGCTGCGGGCTTTCCAGCGGCCGTCAGCCTCGGCGCCATAGGCGCCCACGTGGCGCCGCCGCGCCAGCCTGCGAAGTATTTTCTGGTAGGACCGCGGCTCTGGCGACAGCTCCCACGCCCGAAGAGCCAGGAGGGAAAGCCGTGCCTCGTTGGAAAGCTCTTTGGCAGCCGCTCGCGTGGCCCCACAGCCCGTGGGGCTGCGGGCTTTCTGGCGGCCGTCAGCCTTGGCGACACCTGCGACCACGTGGCGCCGCCGCGCTAGCCTGTGAAGCATTTTCCGGTAGGGCCGCGGCTCTGGCGACAGCTCCCACGCCCGAAGAGCCAGGAGGGAAAGCCGTGCCTCCTTGGAAAGCTCTTTGGCAGCCGCTCGTGTGGCCCCACAGCCCGTGGGGCTGCGGGCTTTCCGGCGGCCGTCAGCCTCGGCGACACCGGCGCCCACGTGACGCCGCCGTGCCAGCCTGCGAAGCATTTTCCGGTAGGGCCGCGGCTCTGGCGACAGCTCCCACGCCCGAAGAGCCAGGAGGGAAAGCCGTGCCTCCTTGGAAAGCTCTTTGGCAGCCGCTCGCGTGGCCCCACAGCCCGTGGGGCTGCGGGCTTTCCGGCGGCCGTCAGCCTCGGCGACACCGGCGCCCACGTGGCGCCGCCGTGCCAGCCTGCGAAGCGTTTTCCGGTAGGGCCGCGGCTGTGGCGACAGCTCCCACGCCCGAAGAGCCAGGAGGGAAAGCCGTGCCTCCTTGGAAAGCTCTTTGGCAGCCGCTCGCGTGGCCCCACAGCCCGTGGGGCTGCGGGCTTTGCGGCGGCCGTCAGCCTCGGTGCCATCGGCGCCCACGTGGCGCCACCGCGCCAGCCTGCGAAGCATTTTCCGGTAGGGCTGCGGCTCTGGCGACAGCTCCCACGCCCGAAGAGCCAGGAGGGAAAGCCGTGCCTCGTTGGAAAGCTCTTTCGCAGCGGCTCGCGTGGCCCAACATCCCCTGGGGTTGCGGGCTTTCCGGCGGCCGAAAGCCTCGGCGACACCAGCGACCACGTGGCGCCGCAGCGCCAGCCTGCGAAGCATTTTCCGGTAGGGCCGCGGCTCTGGCGACAGCTCCCACGCCCGAAGAGCCAGGAGGGAAAGCCGTGCCTCCTTGGAAAGCTCTTTGGCAGCCGCTCGCGTGGCCCCAGAGCCCGTGGGGCTGCGGGCTTTCCGGCGGCCATTAGCCTCGGCGACACCAGTGCCCACGTGGCGCCGCCGCGCCAGCCTGCGAAGCATTTTCCGGTAGGGCCGCGTGTCTGGCGACAGCTCCCACACCCGAAGAGCCAGGAGGGAAAGCCGTGCCTCGTTGGAAAGCTCTTTCGCAGCCGCTCGCGTGGCCCCACAGCCCGTGGGGGCTGCGGGCTTTCCGGCGGCCATCAGCCTCGGCGACACCGGCGCCCACGTGGTGCCGCCGCGCCAGCCTGCGAAGCATTTTCCGGTAGGGCCGCGGCTCTGGCGACAGCTCCCACGCCCGAAGAGCCAGGAGGGAAAGCCGTGCCTCGTTGGAAAGCTCTTTGGCAGCCGCTCGCGTGGCGCAACAGCCCCTGGGGCTGCGGGCTTTCCGGCGGCCGTCAGCCTCAGCGCCACCGGCGCCCACATGGCACCGCTGTGCCAGCCTGCGAAGCATTTTCCGGTAGGGCCGCGGCTGTGGCGACAGCTCCCACGCCCGAAGAGCCAGGAGGGAAAGCCGTGCCTCGTTGGAAAGCTCTTTGGCAGCCGCTCGCGTGGCCCCACAGCCCGTGGGGCTGCGGGCTTTCCGGCGGCCGTCAGCATCGGCGACACAAGTGCCCACGTGGCGCCGCCGCGCCAGCCTGCGAAGCATTTTCTGGTAGGGCTGCTGCTCTGGCGACAGCTCCCACGCCCGAAGAGCCAGGAGGGAAAGCCGTGCCTCGTTGGAAAGCTCTTTGGCAGCCGCTCGCGTGGCCCCACAGCCCGTGGGGCTGCGGGCTTTCCGGCGGCCGTCAGCCTCGGTGACACCTGCGACCACGTGGTGCCGCCGCGCCAGCCTGCGAAGCATTTTCCGGTAGGGCCGCGGCTCTGGCGACAGCTCCCATGCCCGAAGAGCCAGGAGGGAAAGCCGTGCCTCGTTGGAAAGCTCTTTGGCAGCCGCTCGCGTGGCCCCACAGCCCGTGGGGCTGCGGGCTTTCCGGCGGCCATCAGCCTCGGCGACACCAGCGCCCAATTGACGCCGCCACGCCAGCCTGCAAAGCATTTTCCGGTAGGGCCGCGGCTCTGGCGACAGCTCCCACGCCCGAAGAGCCAGGAGGGAAAGCCGTGCCTCGTTGGAAAGCTCTTTGGCAGCCGCTCGCGTGGCCCCACAGCCCGTGGGGCTGCGGGCTTTCCGTCAGCCGTCAGACTCGGCGACACCGGCGCCCACGTGGCGCTGCGGCGCCAGCCTGCGAAGCATTTTCCGGTAGGGCCGCGTCTCTGGCAACAGCTCCCACGCCCGAAGAGCCAGGAGGGAAAGCCGTGCCTCGTTGGAAAGCTCTTTGGCAGCCGCTCGCGTGGCCCCACACCCCGTGGGGCTGCGGGCTTTCCGGCAGCAATCAGCCTCGGCGACACCGGCGCCCACGTGGCGCCGCCGCGCCAGCCTGCAAAGCATTTTCCGGTAGGGCCGCGGCTCTGGCGACAGCTCCCACGCCCGAAGAGCCAGGAGGGAAAGCCGTGCCTCGTTGGAAAGCTCTTTGGCAGCCGCTCGTGTGGCCCCACAGCCCGTGGTGCTGCGGGCTTTCCGGCGGCCGTCAGCCTCGGTGACACCTGCGACCAGGTGGTGCCGCCGCGCCAGCCTGCGAAGCATTTTCCGGTAGGGCCGCGGCTCTGGCGACAGCTCCCACGCCCGAAGAGCCAGGAGGGAAAGCCGTGCCTCGTTGGAAAGCTCTTTGGCAGCCGCTTGCGTGGCCCCACAGCCCGTGGGGCTGCGGGCTTTCTGGCGGCCGTCAGCCTTGGCGACACCTGCGACCACGTGGCGCCGCCGCGCTAGCCTGTGAAGCATTTTCCGGTAGGGCCGCGGCTCTGGCGACAGCTCCCACGCCCGAAGAGCCAGGAGGGAAAGCCGTGCCTCCTTGGAAAGCTCTTTGGCAGCCGCTCGTGTGGCCCCACAGCCCGTGGGGCTGCGGGCTTTCCGGCGGCCGTCAGCCTCGGCGACACCGGCGCCCACGTGACGCCGCCGTGCCAGCCTGCGAAGCATTTTCCGGTAGGGCCGCGGCTCTGGCGACAGCTCCCACGCCCAAAGAGCCAGGAGGGAAAGCCGTGCCTCCTTGGAAAGCTCTTTGGCAGCCGCTCGCGTGGCCCCACAGCCCGTGGGGCTGCGGGCTTTCCGGCGGCCGTCAGCCTCGGCGACACCGGCGCCCACGTGGCGCCGCCGTGCCAGCCTGCGAAGCGTTTTCCGGTAGGGCCGCGGCTGTGGCGACAGCTCCCACGCCCGAAGAGCCAGGAGGGAAAGCCGTGCCTCCTTGGAAAGCTCTTTGGCAGCCGCTCGCGTGGCCCCACAGCCCGTGGGGCTGCGGGCTTTGCGGCGGCCGTCAGCCTCGGTGCCATCGGCGCCCACGTGGCGCCACCGCGCCAGCCTGCGAAGCATTTTCCGGTAGGGCTGCGGCTCTGGCGACAGCTCCCACGCCCGAAGAGCCAGGAGGGAAAGCCGTGCCTCGTTGGAAAGCTCTTTCGCAGCGGCTCGCGTGGCCCAACATCCCCTGGGGTTGCGGGCTTTCCGGCGGCCGAAAGCCTCGGCGACACCAGCGACCACGTGGCGCCGCAGCGCCAGCCTGCGAAGCATTTTCCGGTAGGGCCGCGGCTCTGGCGACAGCTCCCACGCCCGAAGAGCCAGGAGGGAAAGCCGTGCCTCCTTGGAAAGCTCTTTGGCAGCCGCTCGCGTGGCCCCAGAGCCCGTGGGGCTGCGGGCTTTCCGGCGGCCATTAGCCTCGGCGACACCAGTGCCCACGTGGCGCCGCCGCGCCAGCCTGCGAAGCATTTTCCGGTAGGGCCGCGTGTCTGGCGACAGCTCCCACACCCGAAGAGCCAGGAGGGAAAGCCGTGCCTCGTTGGAAAGCTCTTTCGCAGCCGCTCGCGTGGCCCCACAGCCCGTGGGGCTGCGGGCTTTCCGGCGGCCATCAGCCTCGGCGACACCGGCGCCCACGTGGTGCCGCCGCGCCAGCCTGCGAAGCATTTTCCGGTAGGGCCGCGGCTCTGGCGACAGCTCCCACGCCCGAAGAGCCAGGAGGGAAAGCCGTGCCTCGTTGGAAAGCTCTTTGGCAGCCGCTCGCGTGGCGCAACAGCCCCTGGGGCTGCGGGCTTTCCGGCGGCCGTCAGCCTCAGCGCCACCGGCGCCCACATGGCACCGCTGCGCCAGCCTGCGAAGCATTTTCCGGTAGGGCCGCGGCTGTGGCGACAGCTCCCACGCCCGAAGAGCCAGGAGGGAAAGCCGTGCCTCGTTGGAAAGCTCTTTGGCAGCCGCTCGCGTGGCCCCACAGCCCGTGGGGCTGCGGGCTTTCCGGCGGCCGTCAGCATCGGCGACACAAGTGCCCACGTGGCGCCGCCGCGCCAGCCTGCGAAGCATTTTCTGGTAGGGCTGCTGCTCTGGCGACAGCTCCCACGCCCGAAGAGCCAGGAGGGAAAGCCGTGCCTCGTTGGAAAGCTCTTTGGCAGCCGCTCGCGTGGCCCCACAGCCCGTGGGGCTGCGGGCTTTCCGGCGGCCGTCAGCCTCGGTGACACCTGCGACCACGTGGTGCCGCCGCGCCAGCCTGCGAAGCATTTTCCGGTAGGGCCGCGGCTCTGGCGACAGCTCCCATGCCCGAAGAGCCAGGAGGGAAAGCCGTGCCTCGTTGGAAAGCTCTTTGGCAGCCGCTCGCGTGGCCCCACAGCCCGTGGGGCTGCGGGCTTTCCGGCGGCCATCAGCCTCGGCGACACCAGCGCCCAATTGACGCCGCCACGCCAGCCTGCAAAGCATTTTCCGGTAGGGCCGCGGCTCTGGCGACAGCTCCCACGCCCGAAGAGCCAGGAGGGAAAGCCGTGCCTCGTTGGAAAGCTCTTTGGCAGCCGCTCGCGTGGCCCCACAGCCCGTGGGGCTGCGGGCTTTCCGTCAGCCGTCAGACTCGGCGACACCGGTGCCCACGTGGCGCTGCGGCGCCAGCCTGCGAAGCATTTTCCGGTAGGGCCGCGTCTCTGGCAACAGCTCCCACGCCCGAAGAGCCAGGAGGGAAAGCCGTGCCTCGTTGGAAAGCTCTTTGGCAGCCGCTCGCGTGGCCCCACACCCCGTGGGGCTGCGGGCTTTCCGGCAGCAATCAGCCTCGGCGACACCGGCGCCCACGTGGCGCCGCCGCGCCAGCCTGCAAAGCATTTTCCGGTAGGGCCGCGGCTCTGGCGACAGCTCCCACGCCCGAAGAGCCAGGAGGGAAAGCCGTGCCTCGTTGGAAAGCTCTTTGGCAGCCGCTCGCGTGGCCCCACAGCCCGTGGGGCTGCGGGCTTTCCGGCGGCCGTCAGCCTCGGCGACACCGGCACCCACGTGGCGCCGCCGCGCCAGCCTGCGAAGCATTTTCCGGTAGGGCTGCGGCTCTGGCGACAGCTCCCACGCCCGAAGAGCCAGGAGGGAAAGCCGTGCCTCGTTGGAAAGCTCTTTGGCAGCCGCTTGCATGGCCCCACAGCCCGTGGGGCTGCGGGCTTTCCAGCGGCCGTCAGCCTCGGCGACACAAGTGCCCACGTGGCGCTGCGGTGCCAGCCTGCGAAGCATTTTCCGGTAGGGCCGCGGCTCTGGCGACAGCTCCCACGCCCGAAGAGCCAGGAGGGAAAGCCGTGCCTCGTTGGAAAGCTCTTTGGCAGCCGCTCGTGTGGCCCCACAGCCCGTGGTGCTGCGGGCTTTCCGGCGGCCGTCAGCCTCGGTGACACCTGCGACCAGGTGGTGCCGCCGCGCCAGCCTGCGAAGCATTTTCCGGTAGGGCCGCGGCTCTGGCGACAGCTCCCACGCCCGAAGAGCCAGGAGGGAAAGCCGTGCCTCGTTGGAAAGCTCTTTGGCAGCCGCTTGCGTGGCCCCACAGCCCGTGGGGCTGCGGGCTTTCTGGCGGCCGTCAGCCTTGGCGACACCTGCGACCACGTGGCGCCGCCGCGCTAGCCTGTGAAGCATTTTCCGGTAGGGCCGCGGCTCTGGCGACAGCTCCCACGCCCGAAGAGCCAGGAGGGAAAGCCGTGCCTCCTTGGAAAGCTCTTTGGCAGCCGCTCGTGTGGCCCCACAGCCCGTGGGGCTGCGGGCTTTCCGGCGGCCGTCAGCCTCGGCGACACCGGCGCCCACGTGGCGCCGCCGTGCCAGCCTGCGAAGCATTTTCCGGTAGGGCCGCGGCTCTGGCGACAGCTCCCACGCCCGAAGAGCCAGGAGGGAAAGCCGTGCCTCCTTGGAAAGCTCTTTGGCAGCCGCTCGCGTGGCCCCACAGCCCGTGGGGCTGCGGGCTTTCCGGCGGCCGTCAGCCTCGGCGACACCGGCGCCCACGTGGCGCCGCCGTGCCAGCCTGCGAAGCATTTTCCGGTAGGGCCGCGGCTGTGGCGACAGCTCCCACGCCCGAAGAGCCAGGAGGGAAAGCCGTGCCTCCTTGGAAAGCTCTTTGGCAGCCGCTCGCGTGGCCCCACAGCCCGTGGGGCTGCGGGCTTTGCGGCGGCCGTCAGCCTCGGCGCCATCGGCGCCCACGTGGCGCCGCCGCGCCAGCCTGCGAAGCATTTTCCGGTAGGGCTGCGGCTCTGGCGACAGCTCCCACGCCCGAAGAGCCAGGAGGGAAAGCCATGCCTCGTTGGAAAGCTCTTTGGCAGCCGCTCGCGTGGCCCCACAGCCCGTGGGGCTGCGGGCTTTCCGGCAGCCATCAGCCTCGGTGACAGCGGCGCCCACGTGGCGCCGCCAGGCCAGCCTGCGAAGCATTTTCCGGTAGGGCCGCGGCTCTGGCGACAGCTCCCACACCCGAAGAGCCAGGAGGGAAAGCCGTGCCTCATTGGAAAGCTCTTTGGCAGCCGCTCACGTGGCCCAACATCCCCTGGGGCTGCGGGCTTTCCGGCGGCCGAAAGCCTCGGCGACACCAGCGACCACGTGGCGCCGCAGCGCCAGCCTGCGAAGCATTTTCCGGTAGGGCCGCGGCTCTGGCGACAGCTCCCACGCCCGAAGAGCCAGGAGGGAAAGCCGTGCCTCCTTGGAAAGCTCTTTGGCAGCCGCTCGCGTGGCCCCACAGCCCGTGGGGCTGCGGGCTTTCCGGCGGCCATTAGCCTCGGCGACACCAGCGCCCACGTGGCGCCGCCGCGCCAGCCTGCGAAGTATTTTCCGGTAGGACCGCGGCTCTGGCGACAGCTCCCACGCCCGAAGAGCCAGGAGGGAAAGCCGTGCCTCGTTGGAAAGCTCCTTGGCAGCCGCTCGCGTGGCCCCACAGCCCGTGGGGCTGCGGGCTTTCCGGCGGCCATCAGCCTCGGCGACACCGGCACCCACGTGGCGCCGCCGCGCCAGCCTGCGAAGCATTTTCCGGTAGGGCTGCGGCTCTGGCGACAGCTCCCACGCCCGAAGAGCCAGGAGGGAAAGCCGTGCCTCGTTGGAAAGCTCTTTGGCAGCCGCTTGCATGGCCCCACAGCCCGTGGGGCTGCGGGCTTTCCAGCGGCCGTCAGCCTCGGCGACACCTGCGCCCACGTGGCGCTGCGGTGCCAGCCTGCGAAGCATTTTCCGGTAGGGCCGCGGCTCTGGCGACAGCTCCCACGCCCGAAGAGCCAGGAGGGAAAGCCGTGCCTCGTTGGAAAGCTCTTTGGCAGCCGCTCGCGTGGCCCCACAGCCCGTGGGGCTGCGGGCTTTCTGGCGGCCGTCAGCCTTGGCGACACCTGCGACCACGTGGCGCCGCCGCGCTAGCCTGTGAAGCATTTTCCGGTAGGGCCGCGGCTCTGGCGACAGCTCCCACGCCCGAAGAGCCAGGAGGGAAAGCCATGCCTCGTTGCAAAGCTCTTTGGCAGCCGCTCGTGTGGCCCCACAGCCCGTGGGGCTGCGGGCTTTCCGGCGGCTGTCAGCCTCGGCGACACCGGCGCCCACGTGGCGCCGCCGTGCCAGCCTGCGAAGCATTTTCCGGAAGGGCCGCGGCTCTGGCGACAGCTCCCACGCCCGAAGAGCCAGGAGGGAAAGCCGTGCCTCCTTGGAAAGCTCTTTGGCAGCCGCTCGCGTGGCCCCACAGCCCGTGGGGCTGCGGGCTTTGCGGCGGCCGTCAGCCTCGGCGCCATCGGCGCCCACGTGGCGCCGCCGCGCCAGCCTGCGAAGCATTTTCCGGTAGGGCTGCGGCTCTGGCGACAGCTCCCACGCCCGAAGAGCCAGGAGGGAAAGCCATGCCTCGTTGGAAAGCTCTTTGGCAGCCGCTCGCGTGGCCCCACAGCCCGTGGGGCTGCGGGCTTTCCGGCAGCCATCAGCCTCGGTGACAGCGGCGCCCACGTGGCGCCGCCAGGCCAGCCTGCGAAGCATTTTCCGGTAGGGCCGCGGCTCTGGCGACAGCTCCCACGCCCGAAGAGCCAGGAGGGAAAGCCGTGCCTCGTTGGAAAGCTCTTTGGCAGCCGCTCGCGTGGCCCCACAGCCCGTGGGGCTGCGGGCTTTCCGGCGGCCATCAGCCTCGGCGACACCGGCGCCCACGTGGTGCCGCCGCGCCAGCCTGCGAAGCATTTTCCGGTAGGGCCGCGGCTCTGGCGACAGCTCCCACGCCCGAAGAGCCAGGAGGGAAAGCCGTGCCTCGTTGGAAAGCTCTTTGGCAGCCGCTCGCGTGGCCCCACAGCCCGTGGGGCTGCGGGCTTTCCGGCGGCCATCAGCCTCGGCGACACCAGCGCCCAATTGACGCCGCCACGCCAGCCTGCAAAGCATTTTCCGGTAGGGCCGCGGCTCTGGCGACAGCTCCCACGCCCGAAGAGCCAGGAGGGAAAGCCGTGCCTCCTTGGAAAGCTCTTTGGCAGCCGCTTGCGTGGCCCCACAGCCCGTGGGGCTGCGGGCTTTCCGTCAGCCGTCAGACTCGGCGACACCGGTGCCCACGTGGCGCTGCGGCGCCAGCCTGCGAAGCATTTTCCGGTAGGGCCGCGGCTCTGGCAACAGCTCCCACGCCCGAAGAGCCAGGAGGGAAAGCCGTGCCTCGTTGGAAAGCTCTTTGGCAGCCGCTCGCGTGGCCCCACACCCCGTGGGGCTGCGGGGTTTCCGGCAGCAATCAGCCTCGGCGACACCGGCGCCCACGTGGCGCCGCCGCGCCAGCCTGCAAAGCATTTTCCGGTAGGGCCGCGGCTCTGGCGACAGCTCCCACGCCCGAAGAGCCAGGAGGGAAAGCCGTGCCTCGTTGGAAAGCTCTTTGGCAGCCGCTTGCATGGCCCCACAGCCCGTGGGGCTGCGGGCTTTCCAGCGGCCGTCAGCCTCGGCGACACAAGTGCCCACGTGGCGCTGCGGTGCCAGCCTGCGAAGCATTTTCCGGTAGGGCCGCGGCTCTGGCGACAGCTCCCACGCCCGAAGAGCCAGGAGGGAAAGCCGTGCCTCGTTGGAAAGCTCTTTGGCAGCCGCTCGTGTGGCCCCACAGCCTGTGGTGCTGCGGGCTTTCCGGCGGCCGTCAGCCTCGGTGACACCTGCGACCAGGTGGTGCCGCCGCGCCAGCCTGCGAAGCATTTTCCGGTAGGGCCGCGGCTCTGGCGACAGCTCCCACGCCCGAAGAGCCAGGAGGGAAAGCCATGCCTCGTTGGAAAGCTCTTTGGCAGCCGCTCGCGTGGCCCCACAGCCCGTGGGGCTGCGGGATTTCCGGCGGCCGTCAGCCTCGGCAACACCGGCGCCCACGTGGCGCCGCCAGGCCAGCCTGCGAAGCATTTTCCGGTAGGGCCGCGGCTCTGGCGAAAGCTCCCACACCCGAAGAGCCAGGAGGGAAGCCGTGCCTCATTGGAAAGATCTTTGGCAACCGCTCGCGTGGCCCCACAGCCCGTGGGGCTGCGGGCCCTCCGGCGGCCGTCAGCCTCGGCGCCATCGGCGCCCACGTGGCGCCGCCGTGCCAGCCTGCGAAGCATTTTCCGGTAGGGCCGCGGCTCTGGCGACAGCTCCCACGCCCGAAGAGCCAGGAGGGAAAGCCGTGCCTCGTTGGAAAGCTCTTTGGCAGCCGCTCGCGTGGCCCCACACCCCGTGGGGCTGCGGGCTTTCCGTCAGCCGTCAGCCTGGGCGACACCGGTGCCCACGTGGCGCTGCGGCGCCAGCCTGCGAAGCATTTTCCGGTAGGGCTGCGGCTCTGGCGACAGCTCCCACGCCCGAAGAGCCAGGAGGGAAAGCCGTGCCTCCTTGGAAAGCTCTTTGGCAGCCGCTCGCGTGGCCCCACAGCCCGTGGGGCTGCGGGCTTTCCGGCGGCCGTCAGCCTCGGCGCCACCGGCGCCCACGTGGCGCCGCCGCGCCAGCCTGCGAAGCATTTTCCGGTAGGGCCGCGGCTCTGGCGACAGCTCCCACGCCCGAAGAGCCAGAAGGGAAAGCCGTGCCTCGTTGGAAAGCTCTTTGGCAGCCGCTCGCGTGGCCCCACAGCCCGTGGGGCTGCGGGCTTTCCGGCGGACGTCAGCCTCGGCGACACCGGCGCCCAATTGACGCCGCCACGCCAGCCTGCGAAGCATTTTCCGGTAGGGCCGCGGCTCTGGCGACAGCTCCCACGCCCGAAGAGCCAGGAGGGAAAGCCGTGCCTCCTTGGAAAGCTCTTTGGCAGCCGCTCGCGTGGCCCCACACCCCGTGGGGCTGCGGGCTTTCCGTCAGCCGTCAGCCTGGGCGACACCGGTGCCCACGTGGCGCTGCGGCGCCAGCCTGCGAAGCATTTTCCGGTAGGGCTGCGGCTCTGGCGACAGCTCCCACGCCCGAAGAGCCAGGAGGGAAAGCCGTGCCTCCTTGGAAAGCTCTTTGGCAGCCGCTCGCGTGGCCCCACAGCCCGTGGGGCTGCGGGCTTTCCGGCGTCCGTCAGCCTCGGCGACACCTGCGATGACGTGGCACCGGCGCGCCAGCCTGCAAAGCATTTTCCGGTAGGGCCGCGGCTCTGGCGACAGCTCCCACGCCCGAAGAGCCAGGAGGGAAAGCCGTGCCTCGTTGGAAAGCTCTTTCGTAGCCGCTCGCGTGGCCCCACAGCCCGTGGGGCTGCGGGCTTTCCGGCGGCCGCCAGCCTCGGCGACACCGGCGCCCACATGGCGCCCCCGCGCCAGCCTGCGAAGCATTTTCCGGTAGGGCCGCGACTGGCGACAGCTCCCACGCCCGAAGAGCCAGGAGGGAAAGCCGTGCCTCGTTGGAAAGCTCTTTGGCAGCCGCTCGCGTGGCCCCACAGCCCGTGGGGCTGCGGGCTTTCCGGCGGCCGTCAGCCTCGGCGACACAAGTGCCCACGTGGCGCCGCCGCGCCAGCCTGCGAAGCATTTTCCGGTAGGGCCGTGGCTCTGGCGACAGCTCCCACGCCCGAAGAGCCAGGAGGGAAAGCCGTGCCTCGTTGGAAAGCTCTTTGGCAGCCGCTCGCGTGGCCCCACAGCCCTTGGGGCTGTGGGCTTTCCGGCGGCCGTCAGCCTCGGCGACACCTGCGACCACGTGGCGCCGCCACGCCAGCCTGCGAAGCATTTTACGGTAGGGCCGCAGCTCTGGCGACAGCTCCCACGCCCGAAGAGCCAGGAGGGAAAGCCGTGCCTCGTTGGAAAGCTCTTTCGTAGCCGCTCGCGTGGCCCCACAGCCCGTGGGGCTGCGGGCTTTCCGGCGGCCGTCAGCCTCGGCGACACCGGTGCCCACGTGGCGCCCCCGCGCCAGCCTGCGAAGCATTTTCCGGTAGGGCCGCGGCTCTGGCGACAGCTCCCACGCCCGAAGAGCCAGGAGGGAAAGCCGTGCCTCGTTGGAAAGCTCTTTGGCAGCCGCTCGCGTGGCCCCACACCCCGTGGGGCTGCGGGCTTTCCGGCAGCAATCAGCCTCTGTGACACCGGCACCCACGTAGCGCCGCCGCGCCAACCTGCAAAGCATTTTCCGGTAGGGCCGCGGCTCTGGCGACAGCTCCCACGCCCGAAGAGCCAGGAGGGAAAGCCGTGCCTCCTTGGAAAGCTCTTTGGCAGCCGCTCACGTGGCCCCACAGCCCGTGGGGCTGCGGGCTTTCCGGCGGCCGTCAGCCTCGGCGACACCAGCGCCCAATTGACGCCGCCACGCCAGCCTTCGAAGCATTTTCCGGTAGGGCCACGGCTCTGGCGACAGCTCCCACGCCCGAAGAGCCAGGAGGGAAAGCCGTGCCTCGTTGGAAAGCTCTTTGGCAGCCGCTTGCGTGGCCCCACAGCCCGTGGGGCTGCGGGCTTTCCGTCAGCCGTCAGACTCGGCGACACCGGTGCCCACGTGGCGCTGCGGCGCCAGCCTGCAAAGCATTTTCCGGTAGGGCCGCGGCTCTGGCAACAGCTCCCACGCCCGAAGAGCCAGGAGGGAAAGCCGTGCCTCGTTGGAAAGCTCTTTGGCAGCCGCTCGCGTGGCCCCACACCCCGTGGGGCTGCGGGGTTTCCGGCAGCAATCAGCCTCGGCGACACCAGCGCCCACGTGGCGCCGCCGCGCCAGCCTGCAAAGCATTTTCCGGTAGGGCCGCGGCTCTGGCGACAGCTCCCACGCCCGAAGAGCCAGGAGGGAAAGCCGTGCCTCGTTGGAAAGCTCTTTGGCAGCCGCTCGCGTGGCCCCACAGCCCGTGGGGCTGCGGGCTTTCCGGCAGCAATCAGCCTCTGTGACACCGGCACCCACGTAGCGCCGCCGCGCCAACCTGCAAAGCATTTTCCGGTAGGGCCGCGGCTCTGGCGACAGCTCCCACGCCCGAAGAGCCAGGAGGGAAAGCCGTGCCTCCTTGGAAAGCTCTTTGGCAGCCGCTCACGTGGCCCCACAGCCCGTGGGGCTGCGGGCTTTCCGGCGGCCGTCAGCCTCGGCGACACCAGCGCCCAATTGACGCCGCCACGCCAGCCTTCGAAGCATTTTCCGGTAGGGCCACGGCTCTGGCGACAGCTCCCACGCCCGAAGAGCCAGGAGGGAAAGCCGTGCCTCGTTGGAAAGCTCTTTGGCAGCCGCTTGCGTGGCCCCACAGCCCGTGGGGCTGCGGGCTTTCCGTCAGCCGTCAGACTCGGCGACACCGGTGCCCACGTGGCGCTGCGGCGCCAGCCTGCAAAGCATTTTCCGGTAGGGCCGCGGCTCTGGCAACAGCTCCCACGCCCGAAGAGCCAGGAGGGAAAGCCGTGCCTCGTTGGAAAGCTCTTTGGCAGCCGCTCGCGTGGCCCCACACCCCGTGGGGCTGCGGGGTTTCCGGCAGCAATCAGCCTCGGCGACACCAGCGCCCACGTGGCGCCGCCGCGCCAGCCTGCAAAGCATTTTCCGGTAGGGCCGCGGCTCTGGCGACAGCTCCCACGCCCGAAGAGCCAGGAGGGAAAGCCGTGCCTCGTTGGAAAGCTCTTTGGCAGCCGCTCGCGTGGCCCCACAGCCCGTGGGGCTGCGGGCTTTCCGGCGGCCGTCAGCCTCGGCGACACCGGCGCCCACGTGGCGCCGCCGTGCCAGCCTGCGAAGCATTTTCCGGTAGGGCCGCGGCTGTGGCGACAGCTCCCACGCCCGAAGAGCCAGGAGGGAAAGCCGTGCCTCCTTGGAAAGCTCTTTGGCAGCCGCTCGCGTGGCCCCACAGCCCGTGGGGCTGCGGGCTTTCCGGCGGCCGTCAGCCTCGGCAACACCGGCGCCCACGTGGCGCCGCCAGGCCAGCCTGCGAAGGATTTTCCGGTAGGGCCGCGGCTCTGGCGAAAGCTCCCACGCCCGAAGAGCCAGGAGGGAAAGCCGTGCCTCGTTGGAAAGCTCTTTGGCAGCCGCTCGCGTGGCCCCACAGCCCGTGGGGCTGCGGGCTTTCCGGCGGCCGTCAGCCTCGGCGCCATCAGCGCCCACGTGGCGCCGCCGTGCCAGCCTGCGAAGCATTTTCCGGTAGGGCCGCGGCTCTGGCGACAGCTCCCACGCCCGAAGAGCCAGGAGGGAAAGCCGTGCCTCGTTGGAAAGCTCTTTGGCAGCTGCTTGCGTGGCCCCACAGCCCGTGGGGCTGCGGGCTTTCCGGCGGCCGTCAGCCTCGGCGACACCGGCGCCCAATTGACGCTGCCACGCCAGCCTGCGGAGCATTTTCCGGTACGGCTGCGGCTCTGGCGACAGCTCCCACGCCCGAAGAGCCAGGAGGGAAAGCCATGCCTCGTTGGAAAGCTTTTTGGCAGCCGCTCGCGTGGCCCCACAGCCCGTGGGGCTGCGGGATTTCCGGCAGCCGTCAGCCTCGGCAACACCGGCGCCCACGTGGCGCCGCCAGGCCAGCCTGCGAAGCATTTTCCGGTAGGGCCGCGGCTCTGGCGAAAGTTCCCACACCCGAAGAGCCAGGAGGGAAAGCCGTGCCTCATTGGAAAGATCTTTGGCAACCGCTCGCGTGGCCCCACAGCCCGTGGGGCTGCGGGCTTTCCGGCGGCCGTCAGCCTCGGTGACACCGGCGCCCACATGTTGCCGCCGCGCCAGCCTGCAAAGCATTTTCCGGTAGGGCCGCGGCTCTGGCAACAGCTCCCATGCCCGAAGAGCCAGGAGGGAAAGCCGTGCCTCATTGGAAAGCTCTTTGGCAGCCGCTCGCGTGGCCCCACAGCCCGTGGGGCTGCGGGCTTTCCGGCGGCCGTCAGCATCGGCGACACCGGCGCCCACGTGGCGCCGCCGCGCCAGCCTGCGAAGAATTTTCCGGTAGGGCCGCGGCTCTGGCAACAGCTCCCACGCCCGAAGAGCCAGGAGGGAAAGCCGTGCCTCGTTGGAAAGCTCTTTGGCAGCCCCTCGCGTGGCCCCACAGCCCGTGGGTCTGCGGGATTTCCGGCGGCCGTCAGCCTCGGTGACACCTGCGACCACGTCGTGCCGCCGCGCCAGCCTGCGAAGCATTTTCCGGTAGGGCTGCTGCTCTGGCGACAGCTCCCACGCCCGAAGAGCCAGGAGGGAAAGCCGTGCCTCCTTGGAAAGCTCTTTGGCAGCCGCTCGCGTGGCCCCACAGCCCGTGGGGCTGCGGGCTTTCCGTCAGCCGTCAGCCTCGGCGCCATCGGCGCCCACGTGGCGCCACCGCGCCAGCCTGCAAAGAATTTTCCGGTAGGGCTGCGGCTCTGGCGACAGCTCCCACGCCCGAAGAGCCAGGAGGGAAAGCCGTGCCTCATTGGAAAGCTCTTTGGCAGCCGCTCGCGTGGACCCACAGCCCGTGGGGCTGCGGGCTTTCCGGCGGCCGTCAGCCTTGGCGAAACCTGCGACCACTTGGCGCCGCCGCGCCAGCCTGCGAAGCATTTTCCGGTAGGGCCGCGGCTCTGGCGACAGCTCCCACGCCCGAAGAGGCAGGAGGGAAAGCCGTGCCTCGTTGGAAAGCTCTTTGGCAGCCGCTCGCGTGGCCCCTCAGCCCGTGGGGCTGCGGGCTTTCCGGCGGCCATCAGCCTCGGCGGCACCGGTGCCCACATGGCACCACCGCGCCAGCCTGCGAAGCATTTTCCGGTAGGGCCGCGGCTCTGGCGACAGCTCCCACGCCCGAAGAGCCAGGAGGGAAAGCCGTGCCTCCTTGGAAAGCTCTTTGGCAGCCGCTCGCGTGGCCCCACAGCCCGTGGGGCTGCGGGCTTTCCGGCGGCCGTCAGCCTCGGCGCCACCGGCGCCCACGTGGCGCCGCCGTGCCAGCCTGCGAAGCATTTTCCGGTAGGTCCGTGGCTCTGGCGACAGCTCCCACGCCCGAAGAGCCAGGAGGGAAAGCCGTGCCTCGTTGGAAAGCTCTTTGGCAGCCGCTCGCGTGGCCCTACAGCCCGTGGGGCTGCGGGCTTTCCGGCGGCCATCAGCCTCGGCGACACCGGCGCCCACATGGCGCCGCCGCGCCAGCCTGCGAAGCATTTTCCGGTAGGGCCGCGGCTCTGGCGACAGCTCCCACGCCCGAAGAGCCAGGAGGGAAAGCCGTGCCTCGTCGGAAAGCTCTTTAGCAGACGCTCGCGTGGCCCCACAGCCCGTGGGGCTGCGGGCTTTCCGGCGGCCATCAGCCTCGGCGACACCGGCGCCCACGTGGCGCCGCCGCGCCAGCCTGCGAAGCATTTTCCGGTAGGGCCGCGGCTCTGGCGACAGCTCCCACGACCGAAGAGCCAGGAGGGAAAGCCGTGCCTCCATGGAAAGCTCTTTGGCAGCCGCTCGCGTGGCCCCACAGCCCGTGGGGCTGCGGGCTTTCCGGCAGCCATCAGCCTCGGTGACAGCGGCGCCCACGTGGCGCCGCCAGGCCAGCCTGCGAAGCATTTTCCGGTAGGGCCGCGGCTCTGGCAACAGCTCCCACACCCGAAGAGCCAGGAGGGAAAGCCGTGCCTCATTGGAAAGCTCTTTGGCAGCCGCTCACGTGGCCCAACATCCCCTGGGGCTGCGGGCTTTCCGGCGGCCATTAGCCTCGGCGACACCAGCGCCCACGTGGCGCCGCCGCGCCAGCCTGCGAAGTATTTTCCGGTAGGACCGCGGCTCTGGCGACAGCTCCCACGCCCGAAGAGCCAGGAGGGAAAGCCGTGCCTCGTTGGAAAGCTCCTTGGCAGCCGCTCGCGTGGCCCCACAGCCCGTGGGGCTGCGGGCTTTCCGGCGGCCATCAGCCTCGGCGACACCGGCACCCACGTGGCGCCGCCGCGCCAGCCTGCGAAGCATTTTCCGGTAGGGCCGCGGCTCTGGCGACAGCTCCCACGCCCGAAGAACCAGGAGGGAAAGCCGTGCCTCGTTGGAAAGCTCTTTGGCAGCCGCTCACGTGGCCCCACGGCCCGTGGGGCTGCGGGCTTTCCGGCGGCCGTCAGCCTCGGCGCCATCGGCGCCCACGTGGCGCCGCCGCGCCAGCCTGCGAAGCATTTTCCGGTAGGGCCGCGGCTCTGGCGACAGCTCCCACGCCCAAAGAGCCAGGAGGGAAAGCCGTGCCTCGTTGGAAAGCTCTTTGGCAGCCGCTCGCGTGGCCCCACAGCCCGTGGGGCTGCGGGCTTTCCGGCGGCCGTCAGCCTCGGCGCCATCGGCGCCCACGTGGCGCCGTCGCACCAGCCTGTGAAGCATTTTCCGGTAGGGCCGCGGCTCTGGCGACAGCTCCCACGCCCGAAGAGCCAGGAGGGAAAGCCGTGCCTCGTTGGAAAGCTCTTTGGCAGCCGCTCGCATGGCCCCACAGCCCGTGGGGCTGCGGGCTTTCCGGCGGCCATCAGCCTCGGCGACACCGGCGCCCACATGGCGCCGCCGCGCCAGCCTGCGAAGCATTTTCCGGTAGGGCCGTGGCTCTGGCGACAGCTCCCACGCCCGAAGAGCCAGGAGGGAAAGCCGTGCCTCGTTGGAAAGCTCTTTGGCAGCCGCTCGCGTGGCCCCACAGCCCGTGGGGCTGCGGGATTTCCGGCGGCCGTCAGCCTCGGCGCCATAGGCGCCCACGTGGCGCCGCCGCGCCAGCCTGCGAAGTATTTTCCGGTAGGACCGCGGCTCTGGCGACAGCTCCCACGCCCGAAGAGCCAGGAGGGAAAGCCGTCCCTCGTCGTAAAGCTCCTTGGCAGCCGCTCGCGTGGCCCCACAGCCCGTGGGGCTGCGGGCTTTCCGGCGGCCATCAGCCTCTGCGACACCGGCGCCCACGTGGCGCCGCCGTGCCAGCCTGCAAAGAATTTTCCGGTAGGGCCGTGGCTCTGGCGACAGCTCCCACGCCCGAAGAGCCAGGAGGGAAAGCCGTGCCTCGTTGGAAAGCTCTTTGGCAGCCGCTCGCGTGGCCCCACATCCCGTGGGGCTGCGGGCTTTCCGGCGGCCGTCAGCCTCGGCGACACCGGCGCCCACGTGGCGCCGCCGCGCCAGGCTACGAAGTATTTTCCGGTAGGACCGCGGCTCTGGCGACAGCTCCCACGCCCGAAGAGCCAGGAGGGAAAGCCGTGCCTCGTTGGAAAGCTCTTTGGCAGCCGCTCGCGTGGCCCCACAGCCCGTGGGGCTGCGGGCTTTCCGGCGGCCATCAGCCTCGGCGACACCGGCGCCCACGTGGCGCCGCCGCGCCAGCCTGCGAAGCATTTTCCGGTAGGGCCGCGGCTCTGGCGACAGCTCCCACGCCCGAAGAGCCAGGAGGGAAAGCCGTGCCTCGTTGGAAAGCTCTTTGGCAGCCGCTCGCGTGGCCCCACAGCCCGTGGGGCTGTGGGCTTTCCGGCGGCCGTCAGCCTCGGCGACAACGGCGCCCACGTGGCGCCGCCGCGCCAGCCTGCAAAGCATTTTCCGGTATGGCCGCGGCTCTGGCGACAGCTCCCACGCCCGAAGAGCCAGGAGGGAAAGCCGTGCCTCGTTGGAAAGCTCTTTGGCAGCCGCTCACGTGGCCCCACAGCCCGTGGGGCTGCGGGCTTCCCGGCGGCCGTCAGCCTCGGCGCCATCGGCGCCCACGTGGCGCCGCCGCGCCAGCCTGCGAAGCATTTTCCGGTAGGGCCGCGGCTCTGGCGACAGCTCCCACGCCCGAAGAGCCAGGAGGGAAAGCCGTGCCTCGTCGGAAAGCTCTTTAGCAGACGCTCGCGTGGCCCCACAGCCCGTGGGGCTGCGGGCTTTCCGGCGGCCATCAGCCTCGGCGACACCGGCGCCCACGTGGCGCCGCCGCGCCAGCCTGCGAAGCATTTTCCGGTAGGGCCGCGGCTCTGGCAACAGCTCCCACGCCCGAAGAGCCAGGAGGGAAAGCCGTGCCTCGTTGGAAAGCTCTTTGGCAGCCGCTCGCGTGGCCCCACAGCCCGTGGGGCTGCGGGCTTTCCGGTGGCCATCAGCCTCGGCGACACCGGCGCCCACGTGGCGCCGCCGCGCCAGCCTGCGAAGCATTTTCCGGTAGGGCCGCGGCTCTGGCGACAGCTCCCACGACCGAAGAGCCAGGAGGGAAAGCCGTGCCTCCATGGAAAGCTCTTTGGCAGCCGCTCGCGTGGCCCCACAGCCCGTGGGGCTGCGGGCTTTCCGGCAGCCATCAGCCTCGGTGACAGCGGCGCCCACGTGGCGCCGCCAGGCCAGCCTGCGAAGCATTTTCCGGTAGGGCCGCGGCTCTGGCAACAGCTCCCACACCCGAAGAGCCAGGAGGGAAAGCCGTGCCTCATTGGAAAGCTCTTTGGCAGCCGCTCACGTGGCCCAACATCCCCTGGGGCTGCGGGCTTTCCGGCGGCCGAAAGCCTCGGCGACACCAGCGACCACGTGGCGCCGCAGCGCCAGCCTGCGAAGCATTTTCCGGTAGGGCCGCGGCTCTGGCGACAGCTCCCACGCCCGAAGAGGCAGGAGGGAAAGCCGTGCCTCCTTGGAAAGCTCTTTGGCAGCCGCTCGCGTGGCCCCACAGCCCGTGGGGCTGCGGGCTTTCCGGCGGCCATCAGCCTCGGCGACACCGGCAGCCACGTGGCGCCGCCGCGCCAGCCTGCGAAGCATTTTCCGGTAGGGCCGCGGCTCTGGCGACAGCTCCCACGCCCGAAGAACCAGGAGGGAAAGCCGTGCCTCGTTGGAAAGCTCTTTGGCAGCCGCTCACGTGGCCCCACAGCCCGTGGGGCTGCGGGCTTTCCGGCGGCCGTCAGCCTCGGCGCCATCGGCGCCCACGTGGCGCCGCCGCGCCAGCCTGCGAAGCATTTTCCGGTAGGGCCGCGGCTCTGGCGACAGCTCCCACGCCCAAAGAGCCAGGAGGGAAAGCCGTGCCTCGTTGGAAAGCTCTTTGGCAGCCGCTCGCGTGGCCCCACAGCCCGTGGGGCTGCGGGCTTTCCGGCGGCCGTCAGCCTCGGCGCCATCGGCGCCCACGTGGCGCCGTCGCGCCAGCCTGTGAAGCATTTTCCGGTAGGGCCGCGGCTCTGGCGACAGCTCCCACGCCCGAAGAGCCAGGAGGGAAAGCCGTGCCTCGTTGGAAAGCTCTTTGGCAGCCGCTCGCATGGCCCCACAGCCCGTGGGGCTGCGGGCTTTCCGGCGGCCATCAGCCTCGGCGACACCGGCGCCCACATGGCGCCGCCGCGCCAGCCTGCGAAGCATTTTCCGGTAGGGCCGCGGCTCTTTTGACAGCTCCCACGCCCGAAGAGCCAGGAGGGAAAGCCGTGCCTCGTTGGAAAGCTCTTTGGCAGCCGCTCGCGTGGCCCCACAGCCCGTGGGGCTGCGGGCTTTCCGGCGGCCGTCAGCCTCGGTGCCATAGGCGCCCACGTGGCGCCGCCGCGCCAGCCTGCGAAGTATTTTCCGGTAGGACCGCGGCTCTGGCGACAGCTCCCACGCCCGAAGAGCCAGGAGGGAAAGCCGTGCCTCGTTGTAAAGCTCCTTGGCAGCCGCTCGCGTGGCCCCACAGCCCGTGGGGCTGCGGGCTTTCCGGCGGCCATCAGCCTCTGCGACACCGGCGCCCACGTGGCGCCGCCGTGCCAGCCTGCAAAGAATTTTCCGGTAGGGCCGTGGCTCTGGCGACAGCTCCCACGCCCGAAGAGCCAGGAGGGAAAGCCGTGCCTCGTTGGAAAGCTCTTTGGCAGCCGCTCGCGTGGCCCCACAGCCCGTGGGGCTGCGGGCTTTCCGGCGGCCGTCAGCCTCGGCGACACCGGCGCCCACGTGGCGCCGCCGCGCCAGGCTACGAAGTATTTTCCGGTAGGACCGCGGCTGTGGCGACAGCTCCCACGCCCGAAGAGCCAGGAGGGAAAGCCGTGCCTCGTTGGAAAGCTCTTTGGCAGCCGCTCGCGTGGCCCCACAGCCCGTGCGGCTGCGGGCTTTCCGGCGGCCATCAGCCTCGGCGACACCGGCGCCCACGTGGCGCCGCCGCGCCAGCCTGCGAAGCATTTTCCGGTAGGGCCGCGGCTCTGGCGACAGCTCCCACGCCCGAAGAGCCAGGAGGGAAAGCCGTGCCTCGTTGGAAAGCTCTTTGGCAGCCGCTCGCGTGGCCCCACAGCCCGTGGGGCTGTGGGCTTTCCGGCGGCCGTCAGCCTCGGCGACAAAGGCGCCCACGTGGCGCCGCCGCGCCAGCCTGCAAAGCATTTTCCGGTAGGGCCGCGGCTCTGGCGACAGCTCCCACGCCCGAAGAGCCAGGAGGGAAAGCCGTGCCTCGTTGGAAAGCTCTTTGGCAGCCGCTCGCGTGGCCCCACAGCCCGTGGGGCTGCGGGCTTTCCGGCGGCCGTCAGCCTCGGCGCCATCGGCGCCCACGTGGCGCCGCCGCGCCAGCCTGCGAAGCATTTTCCGGTAGGGCCGCGGCTCTGGCGACAGCTCCCACGCCCAAAGAGCCAGGAGGGAAAGCCGTGCCTCGTTGGAAAGCTCTTTGGCAGCCGCTCGCGTGGCCCCACAGCCCGTGGGGCTGCGGGCTTTCCGGCGGCCGTCAGCCTCGGCGCCATCGGCGCCCACGTGGCGCCGTCGCGCCAGCCTGTGAAGCATTTTCCGGTAGGGCCGCGGCTGTGGCGACAGCTCCCACGCCCGAAGAGCCAGGAGGGAAAGCCGTGCCTCGTTGGAAAGCTCTTTGGCAGCCGCTCGCATGGCCCCACAGCCCGTGGGGCTGCGGGCTTTCCGGCGGCCATCAGCCTCGGCGACACCGGCGCCCACATGGCGCCGCCGCGCCAGCCTGCGAAGCATTTTCCGGTAGGGCCGCGGCTCTTTCGACAGCTCCCACGCCCGAAGAGCCAGGAGGGAAAGCCGTGCCTCGTTGGAAAGCTCTTTGGCAGCCGCTCGCGTGGCCCCACAGCCCGTGGGGCTGCGGGCTTTCCAGCGGCCGTCAGCCTCGGCGCCATAGGCGCCCACGTGGCGCCGCCGCGCCAGCCTGCGAAGTATTTTCCGGTAGGACCGCGGCTCTGGCGACAGCTCCCACGCCCGAAGAGCCAGGAGGGAAAGCCGTGCCTCGTTGGAAAGCTCTTTGGCAGCCGCTCGCGTGGCCCCACAGCCCGTGGGGCTGCGGGCTTTCTGGCGGCCGTCAGCCTTGGCGACACCTGCGACCACGTGGCGCCGCCGCGCTAGCCTGTGAAGCATTTTCCGGTAGGGCCGCGGCTCTGGCGACAGCTCCCACGCCCGAAGAGCCAGGAGGGAAAGCCGTGCCTCCTTGGAAAGCTCTTTGGCAGCCGCTCGTGTGGCCCCACAGCCCGTGGGGCTGCGGGCTTTCCGGCGGCCGTCAGCCTCGGCGACACCGGCGCCCACGTGACGCCGCCGTGCCAGCCTGCGAAGCATTTTCCGGTAGGGCCGCGGCTCTGGCGACAGCTCCCACGCCCGAAGAGCCAGGAGGGAAAGCCGTGCCTCCTTGGAAAGCTCTTTGGCAGCCGCTCGCGTGGCCCCACAGCCCGTGGGGCTGCGGGCTTTCCGGCGGCCGTCAGCCTCGGCGACACCGGCGCCCACGTGGCGCCGCCGTGCCAGCCTGCGAAGCGTTTTCCGGTAGGGCCGCGGCTGTGGCGACAGCTCCCACGCCCGAAGAGCCAGGAGGGAAAGCCGTGCCTCCTTGGAAAGCTCTTTGGCAGCCGCTCGCGTGGCCCCACAGCCCGTGGGGCTGCGGGCTTTGCGGCGGCCGTCAGCCTCGGTGCCATCGGCGCCCACGTGGCGCCACCGCGCCAGCCTGCGAAGCATTTTCCGGTAGGGCTGCGGCTCTGGCGACAGCTCCCACGCCCGAAGAGCCAGGAGGGAAAGCCGTGCCTCGTTGGAAAGCTCTTTCGCAGCGGCTCGCGTGGCCCAACATCCCCTGGGGTTGCGGGCTTTCCGGCGGCCGAAAGCCTCGGCGACACCAGCGACCACGTGGCGCCGCAGCGCCAGCCTGCGAAGCATTTTCCGGTAGGGCCGCGGCTCTGGCGACAGCTCCCACGCCCGAAGAGCCAGGAGGGAAAGCCGTGCCTCCTTGGAAAGCTCTTTGGCAGCCGCTCGCGTGGCCCCACAGCCCGTGGGGCTGCGGGCTTTCCGGCGGCCATTAGCCTCGGCGACACCAGTGCCCACGTGGCGCCGCCGCGCCAGCCTGCGAAGCATTTTCCGGTAGGGCCGCGTGTCTGGCGACAGCTCCCACACCCGAAGAGCCAGGAGGGAAAGCCGTGCCTCGTTGGAAAGCTCTTTCGCAGCCGCTCGCGTGGCCCCACAGCCCGTGGGGCTGCGGGCTTTCCGGCGGCCATCAGCCTCGGCGACACCGGCGCCCACGTGGTGCCGCCGCGCCAGCCTGCGAAGCATTTTCCGGTAGGGCCGCGGCTCTGGCGACAGCTCCCACGCCCGAAGAGCCAGGAGGGAAAGCCGTGCCTCGTTGGAAAGCTCTTTGGCAGCCGCTCGCGTGGCGCAACAGCCCCTGGGGCTGCGGGCTTTCCGGCGGCCGTCAGCCTCAGCGCCACCGGCGCCCACATGGCACCGCTGTGCCAGCCTGCGAAGCATTTTCCGGTAGGGCCGCGGCTGTGGCGACAGCTCCCACGCCCGAAGAGCCAGGAGGGAAAGCCGTGCCTCGTTGGAAAGCTCTTTGGCAGCCGCTCGCGTGGCCCCACAGCCCGTGGGGCTGCGGGCTTTCCGGCGGCCGTCAGCATCGGCGACACAAGTGCCCACGTGGCGCCGCCGCGCCAGCCTGCGAAGCATTTTCTGGTAGGGCTGCTGCTCTGGCGACAGCTCCCACGCCCGAAGAGCCAGGAGGGAAAGCCGTGCCTCGTTGGAAAGCTCTTTGGCAGCCGCTCGCGTGGCCCCACAGCCCGTGGGGCTGCGGGCTTTCCGGCGGCCGTCAGCCTCGGTGACACCTGCGACCACGTGGTGCCGCCGCGCCAGCCTGCGAAGCATTTTCCGGTAGGGCCGCGGCTCTGGCGACAGCTCCCATGCCCGAAGAGCCAGGAGGGAAAGCCGTGCCTCGTTGGAAAGCTCTTTGGCAGCCGCTCGCGTGGCCCCACAGCCCGTGGGGCTGCGGGCTTTCCGGCGGCCATCAGCCTCGGCGACACCAGCGCCCAATTGACGCCGCCACGCCAGCCTGCAAAGCATTTTCCGGTAGGGCCGCGGCTCTGGCGACAGCTCCCACGCCCGAAGAGCCAGGAGGGAAAGCCGTGCCTCGTTGGAAAGCTCTTTGGCAGCCGCTCGCGTGGCCCCACAGCCCGTGGGGCTGCGGGCTTTCCGTCAGCCGTCAGACTCGGCGACACCGGTGCCCACGTGGCGCTGCGGCGCCAGCCTGCGAAGCATTTTCCGGTAGGGCCGCGTCTCTGGCAACAGCTCCCACGCCCGAAGAGCCAGGAGGGAAAGCCGTGCCTCGTTGGAAAGCTCTTTGGCAGCCGCTCGCGTGGCCCCACACCCCGTGGGGCTGCGGGCTTTCCGGCAGCAATCAGCCTCGGCGACACCGGCGCCCACGTGGCGCCGCCGCGCCAGCCTGCAAAGCATTTTCCGGTAGGGCCGCGGCTCTGGCGACAGCTCCCACGCCCGAAGAGCCAGGAGGGAAAGCCGTGCCTCGTTGGAAAGCTCTTTGGCAGCCGCTCGTGTGGCCCCACAGCCCGTGGTGCTGCGGGCTTTCCGGCGGCCGTCAGCCTCGGTGACACCTGCGACCAGGTGGTGCCGCCGCGCCAGCCTGCGAAGCATTTTCCGGTAGGGCCGCGGCTCTGGCGACAGCTCCCACGCCCGAAGAGCCAGGAGGGAAAGCCGTGCCTCGTTGGAAAGCTCTTTGGCAGCCGCTTGCGTGGCCCCACAGCCCGTGGGGCTGCGGGCTTTCTGGCGGCCGTCAGCCTTGGCGACACCTGCGACCACGTGGCGCCGCCGCGCTAGCCTGTGAAGCATTTTCCGGTAGGGCCGCGGCTCTGGCGACAGCTCCCACGCCCGAAGAGCCAGGAGGGAAAGCCGTGCCTCCTTGGAAAGCTCTTTGGCAGCCGCTCGTGTGGCCCCACAGCCCGTGGGGCTGCGGGCTTTCCGGCGGCCGTCAGCCTCGGCGACACCGGCGCCCACGTGACGCCGCCGTGCCAGCCTGCGAAGCATTTTCCGGTAGGGCCGCGGCTCTGGCGACAGCTCCCACGCCCAAAGAGCCAGGAGGGAAAGCCGTGCCTCCTTGGAAAGCTCTTTGGCAGCCGCTCGCGTGGCCCCACAGCCCGTGGGGCTGCGGGCTTTCCGGCGGCCGTCAGCCTCGGCGACACCGGCGCCCACGTGGCGCCGCCGTGCCAGCCTGCGAAGCGTTTTCCGGTAGGGCCGCGGCTGTGGCGACAGCTCCCACGCCCGAAGAGCCAGGAGGGAAAGCCGTGCCTCCTTGGAAAGCTCTTTGGCAGCCGCTCGCGTGGCCCCACAGCCCGTGGGGCTGCGGGCTTTGCGGCGGCCGTCAGCCTCGGTGCCATCGGCGCCCACGTGGCGCCACCGCGCCAGCCTGCGAAGCATTTTCCGGTAGGGCTGCGGCTCTGGCGACAGCTCCCACGCCCGAAGAGCCAGGAGGGAAAGCCGTGCCTCGTTGGAAAGCTCTTTCGCAGCGGCTCGCGTGGCCCAACATCCCCTGGGGTTGCGGGCTTTCCGGCGGCCGAAAGCCTCGGCGACACCAGCGACCACGTGGCGCCGCAGCGCCAGCCTGCGAAGCATTTTCCGGTAGGGCCGCGGCTCTGGCGACAGCTCCCACGCCCGAAGAGCCAGGAGGGAAAGCCGTGCCTCCTTGGAAAGCTCTTTGGCAGCCGCTCGCGTGGCCCCAGAGCCCGTGGGGCTGCGGGCTTTCCGGCGGCCATTAGCCTCGGCGACACCAGTGCCCACGTGGCGCCGCCGCGCCAGCCTGCGAAGCATTTTCCGGTAGGGCCGCGTGTCTGGCGACAGCTCCCACACCCGAAGAGCCAGGAGGGAAAGCCGTGCCTCGTTGGAAAGCTCTTTCGCAGCCGCTCGCGTGGCCCCACAGCCCGTGGGGCTGCGGGCTTTCCGGCGGCCATCAGCCTCGGCGACACCGGCGCCCACGTGGTGCCGCCGCGCCAGCCTGCGAAGCATTTTCCGGTAGGGCCGCGGCTCTGGCGACAGCTCCCACGCCCGAAGAGCCAGGAGGGAAAGCCGTGCCTCGTTGGAAAGCTCTTTGGCAGCCGCTCGCGTGGCGCAACAGCCCCTGGGGCTGCGGGCTTTCCGGCGGCCGTCAGCCTCAGCGCCACCGGCGCCCACATGGCACCGCTGCGCCAGCCTGCGAAGCATTTTCCGGTAGGGCCGCGGCTGTGGCGACAGCTCCCACGCCCGAAGAGCCAGGAGGGAAAGCCGTGCCTCGTTGGAAAGCTCTTTGGCAGCCGCTCGCGTGGCCCCACAGCCCGTGGGGCTGCGGGCTTTCCGGCGGCCGTCAGCATCGGCGACACAAGTGCCCACGTGGCGCCGCCGCGCCAGCCTGCGAAGCATTTTCTGGTAGGGCTGCTGCTCTGGCGACAGCTCCCACGCCCGAAGAGCCAGGAGGGAAAGCCGTGCCTCGTTGGAAAGCTCTTTGGCAGCCGCTCGCGTGGCCCCACAGCCCGTGGGGCTGCGGGCTTTCCGGCGGCCGTCAGCCTCGGTGACACCTGCGACCACGTGGTGCCGCCGCGCCAGCCTGCGAAGCATTTTCCGGTAGGGCCGCGGCTCTGGCGACAGCTCCCATGCCCGAAGAGCCAGGAGGGAAAGCCGTGCCTCGTTGGAAAGCTCTTTGGCAGCCGCTCGCGTGGCCCCACAGCCCGTGGGGCTGCGGGCTTTCCGGCGGCCATCAGCCTCGGCGACACCAGCGCCCAATTGACGCCGCCACGCCAGCCTGCAAAGCATTTTCCGGTAGGGCCGCGGCTCTGGCGACAGCTCCCACGCCCGAAGAGCCAGGAGGGAAAGCCGTGCCTCGTTGGAAAGCTCTTTGGCAGCCGCTCGCGTGGCCCCACAGCCCGTGGGGCTGCGGGCTTTCCGTCAGCCGTCAGACTCGGCGACACCGGTGCCCACGTGGCGCTGCGGCGCCAGCCTGCGAAGCATTTTCCGGTAGGGCCGCGTCTCTGGCAACAGCTCCCACGCCCGAAGAGCCAGGAGGGAAAGCCGTGCCTCGTTGGAAAGCTCTTTGGCAGCCGCTCGCGTGGCCCCACACCCCGTGGGGCTGCGGGCTTTCCGGCAGCAATCAGCCTCGGCGACACCGGCGCCCACGTGGCGCCGCCGCGCCAGCCTGCAAAGCATTTTCCGGTAGGGCCGCGGCTCTGGCGACAGCTCCCACGCCCGAAGAGCCAGGAGGGAAAGCCGTGCCTCGTTGGAAAGCTCTTTGGCAGCCGCTCGCGTGGCCCCACAGCCCGTGGGGCTGCGGGCTTTCCGGCGGCCGTCAGCCTCGGCGACACCGGCACCCACGTGGCGCCGCCGCGCCAGCCTGCGAAGCATTTTCCGGTAGGGCTGCGGCTCTGGCGACAGCTCCCACGCCCGAAGAGCCAGGAGGGAAAGCCGTGCCTCGTTGGAAAGCTCTTTGGCAGCCGCTTGCATGGCCCCACAGCCCGTGGGGCTGCGGGCTTTCCAGCGGCCGTCAGCCTCGGCGACACAAGTGCCCACGTGGCGCTGCGGTGCCAGCCTGCGAAGCATTTTCCGGTAGGGCCGCGGCTCTGGCGACAGCTCCCACGCCCGAAGAGCCAGGAGGGAAAGCCGTGCCTCGTTGGAAAGCTCTTTGGCAGCCGCTCGTGTGGCCCCACAGCCCGTGGTGCTGCGGGCTTTCCGGCGGCCGTCAGCCTCGGTGACACCTGCGACCAGGTGGTGCCGCCGCGCCAGCCTGCGAAGCATTTTCCGGTAGGGCCGCGGCTCTGGCGACAGCTCCCACGCCCGAAGAGCCAGGAGGGAAAGCCGTGCCTCGTTGGAAAGCTCTTTGGCAGCCGCTTGCGTGGCCCCACAGCCCGTGGGGCTGCGGGCTTTCTGGCGGCCGTCAGCCTTGGCGACACCTGCGACCACGTGGCGCCGCCGCGCTAGCCTGTGAAGCATTTTCCGGTAGGGCCGCGGCTCTGGCGACAGCTCCCACGCCCGAAGAGCCAGGAGGGAAAGCCGTGCCTCCTTGGAAAGCTCTTTGGCAGCCGCTCGTGTGGCCCCACAGCCCGTGGGGCTGCGGGCTTTCCGGCGGCCGTCAGCCTCGGCGACACCGGCGCCCACGTGGCGCCGCCGTGCCAGCCTGCGAAGCATTTTCCGGTAGGGCCGCGGCTCTGGCGACAGCTCCCACGCCCGAAGAGCCAGGAGGGAAAGCCGTGCCTCCTTGGAAAGCTCTTTGGCAGCCGCTCGCGTGGCCCCACAGCCCGTGGGGCTGCGGGCTTTCCGGCGGCCGTCAGCCTCGGCGACACCGGCGCCCACGTGGCGCCGCCGTGCCAGCCTGCGAAGCATTTTCCGGTAGGGCCGCGGCTGTGGCGACAGCTCCCACGCCCGAAGAGCCAGGAGGGAAAGCCGTGCCTCCTTGGAAAGCTCTTTGGCAGCCGCTCGCGTGGCCCCACAGCCCGTGGGGCTGCGGGCTTTGCGGCGGCCGTCAGCCTCGGCGCCATCGGCGCCCACGTGGCGCCGCCGCGCCAGCCTGCGAAGCATTTTCCGGTAGGGCTGCGGCTCTGGCGACAGCTCCCACGCCCGAAGAGCCAGGAGGGAAAGCCATGCCTCGTTGGAAAGCTCTTTGGCAGCCGCTCGCGTGGCCCCACAGCCCGTGGGGCTGCGGGCTTTCCGGCAGCCATCAGCCTCGGTGACAGCGGCGCCCACGTGGCGCCGCCAGGCCAGCCTGCGAAGCATTTTCCGGTAGGGCCGCGGCTCTGGCGACAGCTCCCACACCCGAAGAGCCAGGAGGGAAAGCCGTGCCTCATTGGAAAGCTCTTTGGCAGCCGCTCACGTGGCCCAACATCCCCTGGGGCTGCGGGCTTTCCGGCGGCCGAAAGCCTCGGCGACACCAGCGACCACGTGGCGCCGCAGCGCCAGCCTGCGAAGCATTTTCCGGTAGGGCCGCGGCTCTGGCGACAGCTCCCACGCCCGAAGAGCCAGGAGGGAAAGCCGTGCCTCCTTGGAAAGCTCTTTGGCAGCCGCTCGCGTGGCCCCACAGCCCGTGGGGCTGCGGGCTTTCCGGCGGCCATTAGCCTCGGCGACACCAGCGCCCACGTGGCGCCGCCGCGCCAGCCTGCGAAGTATTTTCCGGTAGGACCGCGGCTCTGGCGACAGCTCCCACGCCCGAAGAGCCAGGAGGGAAAGCCGTGCCTCGTTGGAAAGCTCCTTGGCAGCCGCTCGCGTGGCCCCACAGCCCGTGGGGCTGCGGGCTTTCCGGCGGCCATCAGCCTCGGCGACACCGGCACCCACGTGGCGCCGCCGCGCCAGCCTGCGAAGCATTTTCCGGTAGGGCTGCGGCTCTGGCGACAGCTCCCACGCCCGAAGAGCCAGGAGGGAAAGCCGTGCCTCGTTGGAAAGCTCTTTGGCAGCCGCTTGCATGGCCCCACAGCCCGTGGGGCTGCGGGCTTTCCAGCGGCCGTCAGCCTCGGCGACACCTGCGCCCACGTGGCGCTGCGGTGCCAGCCTGCGAAGCATTTTCCGGTAGGGCCGCGGCTCTGGCGACAGCTCCCACGCCCGAAGAGCCAGGAGGGAAAGCCGTGCCTCGTTGGAAAGCTCTTTGGCAGCCGCTCGCGTGGCCCCACAGCCCGTGGGGCTGCGGGCTTTCTGGCGGCCGTCAGCCTTGGCGACACCTGCGACCACGTGGCGCCGCCGCGCTAGCCTGTGAAGCATTTTCCGGTAGGGCCGCGGCTCTGGCGACAGCTCCCACGCCCGAAGAGCCAGGAGGGAAAGCCATGCCTCGTTGCAAAGCTCTTTGGCAGCCGCTCGTGTGGCCCCACAGCCCGTGGGGCTGCGGGCTTTCCGGCGGCTGTCAGCCTCGGCGACACCGGCGCCCACGTGGCGCCGCCGTGCCAGCCTGCGAAGCATTTTCCGGAAGGGCCGCGGCTCTGGCGACAGCTCCCACGCCCGAAGAGCCAGGAGGGAAAGCCGTGCCTCCTTGGAAAGCTCTTTGGCAGCCGCTCGCGTGGCCCCACAGCCCGTGGGGCTGCGGGCTTTGCGGCGGCCGTCAGCCTCGGCGCCATCGGCGCCCACGTGGCGCCGCCGCGCCAGCCTGCGAAGCATTTTCCGGTAGGGCTGCGGCTCTGGCGACAGCTCCCACGCCCGAAGAGCCAGGAGGGAAAGCCATGCCTCGTTGGAAAGCTCTTTGGCAGCCGCTCGCGTGGCCCCACAGCCCGTGGGGCTGCGGGCTTTCCGGCAGCCATCAGCCTCGGTGACAGCGGCGCCCACGTGGCGCCGCCAGGCCAGCCTGCGAAGCATTTTCCGGTAGGGCCGCGGCTCTGGCGACAGCTCCCACGCCCGAAGAGCCAGGAGGGAAAGCCGTGCCTCGTTGGAAAGCTCTTTGGCAGCCGCTCGCGTGGCCCCACAGCCCGTGGGGCTGCGGGCTTTCCGGCGGCCATCAGCCTCGGCGACACCGGCGCCCACGTGGTGCCGCCGCGCCAGCCTGCGAAGCATTTTCCGGTAGGGCCGCGGCTCTGGCGACAGCTCCCACGCCCGAAGAGCCAGGAGGGAAAGCCGTGCCTCGTTGGAAAGCTCTTTGGCAGCCGCTCGCGTGGCCCCACAGCCCGTGGGGCTGCGGGCTTTCCGGCGGCCATCAGCCTCGGCGACACCAGCGCCCAATTGACGCCGCCACGCCAGCCTGCAAAGCATTTTCCGGTAGGGCCGCGGCTCTGGCGACAGCTCCCACGCCCGAAGAGCCAGGAGGGAAAGCCGTGCCTCCTTGGAAAGCTCTTTGGCAGCCGCTTGCGTGGCCCCACAGCCCGTGGGGCTGCGGGCTTTCCGTCAGCCGTCAGACTCGGCGACACCGGTGCCCACGTGGCGCTGCGGCGCCAGCCTGCGAAGCATTTTCCGGTAGGGCCGCGGCTCTGGCAACAGCTCCCACGCCCGAAGAGCCAGGAGGGAAAGCCGTGCCTCGTTGGAAAGCTCTTTGGCAGCCGCTCGCGTGGCCCCACACCCCGTGGGGCTGCGGGGTTTCCGGCAGCAATCAGCCTCGGCGACACCGGCGCCCACGTGGCGCCGCCGCGCCAGCCTGCAAAGCATTTTCCGGTAGGGCCGCGGCTCTGGCGACAGCTCCCACGCCCGAAGAGCCAGGAGGGAAAGCCGTGCCTCGTTGGAAAGCTCTTTGGCAGCCGCTTGCATGGCCCCACAGCCCGTGGGGCTGCGGGCTTTCCAGCGGCCGTCAGCCTCGGCGACACAAGTGCCCACGTGGCGCTGCGGTGCCAGCCTGCGAAGCATTTTCCGGTAGGGCCGCGGCTCTGGCGACAGCTCCCACGCCCGAAGAGCCAGGAGGGAAAGCCGTGCCTCGTTGGAAAGCTCTTTGGCAGCCGCTCGTGTGGCCCCACAGCCTGTGGTGCTGCGGGCTTTCCGGCGGCCGTCAGCCTCGGTGACACCTGCGACCAGGTGGTGCCGCCGCGCCAGCCTGCGAAGCATTTTCCGGTAGGGCCGCGGCTCTGGCGACAGCTCCCACGCCCGAAGAGCCAGGAGGGAAAGCCGTGCCTCGTTGGAAAGCTCTTTGGCAGCCGCTCGCGTGGCCCCACAGCCCGTTGGGCTGCGGGCTTTCCGGCGGCCGTCAGCCTCGGTGACACCGGCGCCCACGTGTTGCCGCCGCGCCAGCCTGCAAAGCATTTTCCGGTAGGGCCGCGTCTCTGGCGACAGCTCCCACGCCCGAAGAGCCAGGAGGGAAAGCCGTGCCTCCTTGGAAAGCTCTTTGGCAGCCGCTCGCGTGGCCCCACAGCCCGTGGGGCTGCGGGCTTTCCGGCGGCCGTCAGCCTCGGCGACACCGGCGCCCAATTGACGCCGCCACGCCAGCCTGCGGAGCATTTTCCGGTAGGGCTGCGGCTCTGGCGACAGCTCCCACGCCCGAAGAGCCAGGAGGGAAAGCCATGCCTCGTTGGAAAGCTCTTTGGCAGCCGCTCGCGTGGCCCCACAGCCCGTGGGGCTGCGGGATTTCCGGCGGCCGTCAGCCTCGGCAACACCGGCGCCCACGTGGCGCCGCCGCGCCAGCCTGCAAAGCATTTTCCGGTAGGGCCGCGGCTCTGGCGACAGCTCCCACACCCGAAGAGCCAGGAGGGAAAGCCGTGCCTCATTGGAAAGCTCTTTGGCAGCCGCTCGCGTGGCCCCACAGCCCGTGGGGCTGCGGGCTTTCCGTCAGCCGTCAGCCTGGGCGACACCGGTGCCCACGTGGCGCTGCGGCGCCAGGCTGTGAAGCATTTTCCGGTAGGGCTGCGGCTCTGGCGACAGCTCCCACGCCCGAAGAGCCAGGAGGGAAAGCCGTGCCTCGTTGGAAAGCTCTTTGGCAGCCGCTCGCGTGGCCCCACAGCCCGTGGGGCTGCGGGCTTTCCGGCGGCCATCAGCCTCGGCGACAACGGCGCCCACGTGGCGCCGCCGCGCCAGCCTGCGAAGCATTTTCCGGTAGGGCCGCGGCTCTGGCGACAGCTCCCACGCCCGAAGAGCCAGGAGGGAAAGCCGTGCCTCCTTGGAAAGCTCTTTGGCAGCCGCTCGCGTGGCCCCACAGCCCGTGGGGCTGCGGGCTTTCCGGCGGCCGTCAGCCTCGGCGCCACCGGCGCCCACGTGGCGCCGCCGCGCCAGCCTGCGAAGCATTTTCCGGTAGGGCCGCGGCTGTGGCGACAGCTCCCACGCCCGAAGAGCCAGGAGGGAAAGCCGTGCCTCCTTGGAAAGCTCTTTGGCAGCCGCTCGCGTGGCCCCACAGCCCGTTGGGCTGCGGGCTTTACGGCGGCCGTCAGCCTCGGCGACACCTACGACCACATGTCGCCGCCGCGCCAACCTGCGAAGCATTTTCTGGTAGGGCCGCGGCTCTGGCGACAGCTCCCACGCAAGAAGAGCCAGGAGGGAAAGCCGTGCCTCGTTGGAAAGCTCTTTGGCAGCCGCTCGCGTGGCCCCACAGCCCATGGGGCTGTGGGCTTTCCGGCGGCTGTCAGCCTCGGCGACACCGGCGCCCACATGGCGCCGCGACGCCAGCCTGCAAAGCATTTTCCGGTAGGGCCGCGTCTCTGGCGACAGCTCCCACGCCCGAAGAGCCAGGAGGGAAAGCCGTGCCTCGTTGGAAAGCTCTTTGGCAGCCGCTCGCGTGGCCCCACAGCCCGTGGGGCTGCGGGCTTTCCGGCGGCCGTCAGCCGTGGCGACACCTACGACCACTTGGCACCGCCACGCCAGCCTGCGAAGCATTTTCCGGTAGGGCCGCGGCTCTGGCGACAGCTCCCACGCCCGAAGAGCCAGGAGGGAAAGCCGTGCCTCGTTGGAAAGCTCTTTGGCAGCCGCTCGCGTGGCCCCACAGCCCATGGGGCTGCGGGCTTTCCGGCGGCTGTCAGCCTCGGCGACACCGGCGCCCACGTGGCGCTGCAGCGCCAGCCTGCAAAGCATTTTCCGGTAGGGCCGCGGCTCTGGCGACAGCTCCCACGCCCGAAGAGCCAGGAGGGAAAGCCGTGCCTCCTTGGAAAGCTCTTTGGCAGCCGCTCGCGTGGCCCCACAGCCCGTGGGGCTGCGGGCTTTATGGCCGCCGTCAGCCTCGGCGACAATGGCGCCCACGTGGCGCCGCTGCGCCAGCCTGCGAAGCATTTTCCTGTAGGGCCGCGGCTCTGGCGACAGCTCCCACGCCCGAAGAGCCAGGAGGGAAAGCCGTGCCTCGTTGGAAAGCTCTTTGGCAGCCGCTCGCGTGGCCCCACAGCCCGTGGGGCTGCGGGCTTTCCGGCGGCCGTCAGCCTTGGCGACACCTGCGACTACTTGGCGCCGCCGCGCCAGCCTGCGAAGCATTTTCCGGTAGGGCCGCGGCTCTGGCGACAGCTCCCACACCCGAAGAGCCAGGAGGGAAAGCCGTGCCTCGTTGGAAAGCTCTTTGGAAGCCGCTCGCGTGGCCCCACAGCCCGTGGGGCTGCGGGCTTTCCGGCGGCCGTCAGCCTCGGCGACACCGGTGCCCACATGGCGCCCCCCGCGCCAGCCTGCGAAGCATTTTCCGGTAGGGCCGCGTCTCTGGCGACAGCTCCCACGCCCGAAGAGCCAGGAGGGAAAGCCATGCCTCGTTGGAAAGCTCTTTGGCAGCCGCTCGCGTGGCCCCACAGCCTGTGGGGCTGTGGGCTTTCCGGCGGCCGTCAGACTCGGCGACAACGGCGCCCACGTGGCGCCGCCGTGCCAGCCTGCAAAGCATTTTCCGGTAGGGCCGCGGCTCTGGCGACAGCTCCCACGCCCGAAGAGCCAGGAGGGAAAGCCGTGCCTCCTTGGAAAGCTCTTTGGCAGCCGCTCGCGTGGCCCCACAGCCCGTGGGGCTGTGGGCTTTCCGGCGGCCGTCAGCCGTGGCGACACCTACGACCACATGGCGCCGCCGCGCCAGCCTGCGAAGCATTTTCTGGTAGGGCCGCGGCTCTGGCGACAGCTCCCACGCAAGAAGAGCCAGGAGGGAAAGCCGTGCCTCGTTGGAAAGCTCTTTGGCAGCCGCTCGCGTGGCCCCACAGCCCATGGGGCTGCGGGCTTTCCGGCGGCTGTCAGCCTCGGCGACACCGGCGCCCACGTGGCGCTGCAGCGCCAGCCTGCAAAGCATTTTCCGGTAGGGCCGCGGCTCTGGCGACAGCTCCCACGCCCGAAGAGCCAGGAGGGAAAGCCGTGCCTCCTTGGAAAGCTCTTTGGCAGCCGCTCGCGTGGCCCCACAGCCCGTGGGGCTGCGGGCTTTTCGGCGGCCGTCAGCCTCGGCTACACCAGTGCCCACGTGGCGCCGCCGCGCCAGCCTGCGAAGTATTTTCCGGTAGGACCGCGGCTCTGGCGACAGCTCCCACGCCCGAAGAGCCAGGAGGGAAAGCTGTGCCTCGTTTGAAAGCTCTTTGGCAGCTGCTCGCGTGGCCCCACAGCCCGTGGGGCTGCGGGCTTTCCGGCGGCCATCAGCCTCGGCGACACCTGCGACCACGTGGCGCCGCCGCGCCAGCCTGCGAAGCATTTTCCGGTAGGGCCGCGGCTCTGGCGACAGCTCCCACGCCCGAAGAGCCAGGAGGGAAAGCCATGCCTCGTTGGAAAGCTCTTTGGCAGCCGCTCGCGTGGCCCCACAGCCCGTGGGGCTGCGGGCTTTCCGGCGGCCGTCAGCCTCGGCGACACCAGTGCCCACGTGGCGCCGCCGCGACAGCCTGCGAAGCATTTTCCGGTAGGGCTGCGGCTCTGGCGACAGCTCCCACGCCCGAAGAGCCAGGAGGGAAAGCCGTGCCTCGTTGGAAATCTCTTTGGCAGCTGCTCGAGTGGCCCCACAGCCCGTGGGGCTGCGGGCTTTCCGGCGGCCATCAGCCTCGGCGACACCTGCGACCACGTGGCGCCGCCGCGCCAGCCTGCGAAGCATTTTCCGGTAGGGCCGCGGCTCTGGCGACAGCTCCCACGCCCGAAGAGCCAGGAGGGAAAGCCGTGCCTCGTTGGAAAGTTCTTTGGTAGCCGCTCGCGTGGCCCCACAGCCCGTGGGCCTGCGGGCTTTCCGGCGGCCGTCAGCCTCGGCGACACCTGCGACCACGTTGCGCCGCCGCGCCAGCCTGCGAAGCATTTTCCGGTAGGGCCGCGGCTCTGGCGACAGCTCCCACGCCCGAAGAGCCAGGAGGGAAAGCCGTGCCTCGTTGGAAAGCTCTTTGGCAGCTGCTCGCGTGGCCCCACAGCCCGTGGGGCTGCGGGCTTTCCGGCGGCCGTCAGCCTCGGCGACACCTGCGCCCACGTGGCGCCGCCGCGCCAGCCTGCGAAGCATTTTCGAGTAGGGCCGCGGCTGTGGCGACAGCTCCCACGCCCGAAGAGCCAGGAGGGAAAGCCGTGCCTCGTTGGAAAGCTCTTTGGCAGCCGCTCGCATGGCCCCATAGCCCGTGGGGCTGCGGGCTTTCCGGCGGCCATCAGCCTCGGCGACACCAGGGCACACGTGGCGCCGCCGTGCCAGCCTGCGAAGCATTTTCCGGTAGGACCGCGGCTCTGGCGTGAGCTCCCCCACCCGAAGAGCCAGGAGGGAAAGCCGTGCCTCGTTGGAAAGCTCTTTGGCAGCCGCTCGCGTGGTCCTACATCCCGTGGGGCTGCGGGGTTTCTGGCGGCCGTCAGCCTCGGCGACACCGGCGCCCACGTGGCGCCGCCGCGCCAGCCTGCGAAGCATTTTCCGGTAGGGCTGCGGCTCTGGCGACAGCTCCCACGCCCGAAGAGCCAGGAGGGAAAGCCGTGCCTCGTTGGAAAGCTCTTTGGCAGCCGCTCGCGTGGCCCCACAGCCCGTGGGGCTGCGGGCTTTCCGGCGGCCGTCAGCCTCGGCGCCACCGGCGCCCACGTGGCGCCGCCGCGCCAGCCTGCGAAGCATTTTCCGGTAGGGCCGCGGCTCTGGTGACAGCTCCCCCACCCGAAGAGCCAGGAGGGAAAGCCGTGCCTCGTTGGAAAGCTCTTTGGCAGCCGCTCGCGTGGCCCCAGAGCCCGTGGGGCTGCGGGCCTTCCGGCAGCCGTCAGCCTCAGCGCCACCGGCGCCCACGTGGCGACGCCGCGCCAGCCTGCGAAGCATTTTCCGGTAGGGCCGCGGCTCTGGCGACAGCTCCCACGCCCGAAGAGCCAGGAGGGAAAGCCGTGCCTCGTTGGAAAGCTCTTTGGCAGCCGCTCGCGTGGCCCCACAGCCCATGGGGTTGCGGGCTTTTCGGCGGCCGTCAGCCTCGGCGACACCGGCGCCCACGTGGCGCCGCCGTGCCAGCCTGCGAAGCATTTTCCGGTAGGGACGCGGCTCTGGCGACAGCTCCCACGCCCGAAGAGCCAGGAGGGAAAGCCGTGCCTCCTTGGAAAGCTCTTTGGCAGCCGCTCGCGTGGCCCCACAGCCCGTGGGGCTGCGGGCTTTCCGGCGGCCGTCAGCCTCGGCGACACCAGTGCCCACGTGGCGCCGCCGCGCCAGCCTGCGAAGCATTTTCCGGTAGGGCCGCAGCTCTGGCGACAGCTCCCACGCCCGAAGAGCCAGGAGGGAAAGCCGTGCCTCCTTGGAAAGCTCTTTGGCAGCCGCTCGCGTGGCCCCACAGCCCGTGGGGCTGCGGGCTTTTCGGCGGCCGTCAGCCTCGGCGACACCAGTGCCCACGTGGCGCCGCCGCGCCAGCCTGCGAAGCATTTTCCGGTAGGGCCGCGGCTCTGGCGACAGCTCCCACGCCCGAAGAGCCAGGAGGGAAAGCCGTGCCTCGTTGGAAATCTCTTTGGCAGCTGCTCGAGTGGCCCCACAGCCCGTGGGGCTGCGGGCTTTCCGGCGGCCATGAGCCTCGGCGACACCTGCGACCACGTGGCGCCGCCGCGCCAGCCTGCAAAGCGGTTACTGGTGGGGCCGCGGCTCTGGCGACAGCTCCCACGCCCGAAGAGCCAGGAGGGAAAGCCGTGCCTCCTTGGAAAGCTCTTTGGCAGCCGCTCGCGTGGCCCCACAGCCCGTGGGGCTGCGGGCTTTTCGGCGGCCGTCAGCCTCGGCGACACCAGTGCCCACGTGGCGCCGCCGCGCCAGCCTGCGAAGCATTTTCCGGTAGGGCCGCGGCTCTGGCGACAGCTCCCACGCCCGAAGAGCCAGGAGGGAAAGCCGTGCCTCATTGGAAAGCTCTTTGGCAGCCGCTCGCGTGGCCCCACAGCCCGTGGGGCTGCGGGCTTTCCGTCGGCCATCAGCCTCGGCGCCACCGGCGCCCACGTGGCGCCGCCGCGCCAGCCTGCGAAGCATTTTCCGGTAGGGCCGCGTCTCTGGCGACAGCTCCCACGCCCGAAGAGCCAGGAGGGAAAGCCGTGCCTCGTTGGAAAGCTCTTTGGCAGCCGCTCGCGTGGCCCCACAGCCCGTGGGGCTGCGGGCCTTCCGGCGGCCGTCAGCCTCGGCGACACCAGTGCCCACGTGGCGCCGCCGCGCCAGCCTGCGAAGCATTTTCCGGTAGGGCCGCGGCTCTGGCGACAGCTCCCACGCCCGAAGAGCCAGGAGGGAAAGCCGTGCCTCGTTGGAAAGCTCTTTGGCAGCCGCTCACGTGGCCCCACAGCCCGTGGGGCTGCGGGCTTTTCGGCGGCCATCAGCCTCGGCGACACCTGCGAACACGTGGCGCCGCCGCGCCAGCCTGCGAAGCATTTTCCGGTAGGGCCGCGTCTCTGGCGACAGCTCCCACGCCCGAAGAGCCAGGAGGGAAAGCCGTGCCTCGTTGGAAAGCTCTTTGGCAGCCGCTCGCGTGGCCCCACAGCCCGTGGGGCTGCGGGCTTTCCGGCGGCCGTCAGCCTCGGCGACACCTGCGCCCACGTGGCGCCGCCGCGCCAGCCTGCGAAGCATTTTCCGGTAGGGCCGCGTCTCTGGCGACAGCTCCCACGCCCGAAGAGCCAGGAGGGAAAGCCGTGCCTCCTTGGAAAGCTCTTTGGCAGCCGCTCGCGTGGCCCCACAGCCCGTGGGGCTGCGGGCCTTCCGGCAGCCGTCAGCCTCGGCGCCACCGGCGCCCACGTGGCGCCGCCGCGCCAGCCTGCGAAGCATTTTCCGGTAGGGCCGCGGCTCTGGCGACAGCTCCCACGCCCGAAGAGCCAGGAGGGAAAGCCGTGCCTCGTTGGAAAGCTCTTTGGCAGCCGCTCGCGTGGCCCCACAGCCCGTGGGGCTGCGGGCTTTCCGGCGGCCGTCAGCCTCGGCGACACCAGTGCCCACGTGGCGCCGCCGCGCCAGCCTGCGAAGCATTTTCCGGTAGGGCCGCGGCTCTGGCGACAGCTCCCACGCCCGAAGAGCCAGGAGGGAAAGCCGTGCCTCGTTGGAAAGCTCTTTGGCAGCCGCTCACGTGGCCCCACAGCCCGTGGGGCTGCGGGCTTTTCGGCGGCCGTCAGCCTCGGCGACACCTGCGACCACGTGGCGCCGCCGCGCCAGCCTGCGAAGCATTTTCCGGTAGGGCCGCGTCTCTGGCGACAGCTCCCACGCCCGAAGAGCCAGGAGGGAAAGCCGTGCCTCGTTGGAAAGCTCTTTGGCAGCCGCTCGCGTGGCCCCACAGCCCGTGGGGCTGCGGGCTTTCCGGCGGCCGTCAGCCTCGGCGACACCTGCGACCACGTGGCGCCGCCACGCCAGCCTGCGAAGCATTTTCCGGTAGGTCCGCGGCTCTGGCGACAGCTCCCACGCCCGAAGAGCCAGGAGGGAAAGCCGTGCCTCGTTGGAAAGCTCTTTGGCAGCCGCTCGCGTGGCCCCACAGCCCGTGGGGCTGCGGGCTTTCCGGCGGCCGTCAGCCTCGTCGACACCGGTGCCCACGTGGCGCCGCCGCGCCAGCGTGCGAAGCATTTTCCGGTAGGGCCGCGGCTCTGGCGACAGCTCCCACGCCCGAAGAGCCAGGAGGGAAAGCTGTGCCTCGTTGGAAAGCTCTTTGGCAGCCGATTGCATGGCCCCACAGCCCGTGGGGCTGCGGGCTTTCCGGCGGCCATCAGCCTCGGCGACACCTGCGACCACGTGGCGCCGCCACGCCAGCCTGCGAAGCATTTTCCGGTAGGGCCGCGGCTCTGGCGACAGCTCCCACGCCCGAAGAGCCAGGAGGGAAAGCCGTGCCTCGTTGGAAAGCTCTTTGGCAGCCGCTCGCGTGGCCCCACAGCCCGTGGGGCTGTGGGCTTTTCGGCGGCCGTCAGCCTCGGCGACACCAGTGCCCACGTGGCGCCGCCGCGCCAGCCTGCGAAGCATTTTCCGGTAGGGCCGCGGCTCTGGCGACAGCTCCCACGCCCGAAGAGCCAGGAGGGAAAGCCGTGCCTCGTTGGAAATCTCTTTGGCAGCTGCTCGCGTGGCCCCACAGCCCGTGGGGCTGCGGGCTTTCCCGCGGCCATGAGCCTCGGCGACACCTGCGACCACGTGGCGCCGCCGCGCCAGCCTGCAAAGCGGTTACTGGTGGGGCCGCGGCTCTGGCGACAGCTCCCACGCCCGAAGAGCCAGGAGGGAAAGCCGTGCCTCGTTGGAAAGCTCTTTGGCAGCCGCTCGCATGGCCCCATAGCCCGTGGGGCTGCGGGCTTTCCAGCGGCCATCAGCCTCGGCGACACCAGGGCACACGTGGCGCCGCCGTGCCAGCCTGCGAAGCATTTTCCGGTAGGACCGCGGCTCTGGCGACAGCTCCCCCACCCGAAGAGCCAGGAGGGAAAGCCGTGCCTCGTTGGAAAGCTCTTTGGCAGCCGCTCGCGTGGTCCTACATCCCGTGGGGCTGCGGGCTTTCCGGCGGCCGTCAGCCTCGGCGACACCGGCGCCCACGTGGCGCCGCCGCGCCAGCCTGCGAAGCATTTTCCGGTAGGGCCGCGTCTCTGGCGACAGCTCCCACGCCCGAAGAGCCAGGAGGGAAAGCCGTGCCTCGTTGGAAAGCTCTTTGGCAGCCGCTCTGCGTGGCCCCACAGCCCGTGGGGCTGCGGGCTTTCCGGCGGCCGTCAGCCTCGGCGCCACCGGTGCCCACGTGGCGCCGCCGCGCCAGCCTGCGAAGCATTTTCCGGTAGGGCCGCGGCTCTGGCGACAGCTCCCACGCCCGAAGAGCCAGGAGGGAAAGCTGTGCCTCGATGGAAAGCTCTTTGGCAGCCGCTCGCGTGGCCCCACAGCCCGTGGGGCTGCGGGCTTTCCGGCGGCCGTCAGCCTCGGCGCCACCTGCGCCCATGTGGCGCCGTCGCGCCAGCCTGCGAAGCATTTTCCGGTAGGGCCGCGGCTCTGGCGACAGCTCCCACGCCCGAAGAGCCAGGAGGGAAAGCCGTGCCTCGTTGGAAAGCTCTTTGGCAGCCGCTCGCGTAGCCCCAGAGCCCGTGGGGCTGCGGGCTTTCCGGCGGCCGTCAGCCTCGGCGACACCTGCGACCACGTGGCGCCGCCGCGCCAGCCTGCGAAGCATTTTCCGGTAGGGCCGCGTCTCTGGCGACAGCTCCCACGCCCGAAGAGCCAGGAGGGAAAGCCGTGCCTCGTTGGAAAGCTCTTTGGCAGCCGTTCGCGTGGCCCCACAGCCCGTGGGGCTGCGGGCTTTCCGGCGGCCGTCAGCCTCGGCGACACCGGCGCCCACGTGGCGCCGCCACGCCAGCCTGCGAAGCATTTTCCGGTAGGGCCGCGGCTCTGGCGACAGCTCCCACGCCCGAAGAGCCAGGAGGGAAAGCCGTGCCTCGTTGGAAAGCTCTTTGGCAGCCTCTCGCGTGGCCCCACAGCCCGTGGGGCTGCGGGCTTTCCGGCGGCCGTCAGCCTCGGCGCCACCGGCGCCCACGTGGCGCCGCCGCGCCAGCCTGCGAAGCATTTTCCGGTAGGGCCGCGTCTCTGGCGACAGCTCCCCCACCTGAAGAGCCAGGAGGGAAAGCCATGCCTCGTTGGAAAGCTCTTTGGCAGCCGCTCGCATGGCCCCATAGCACGTGGGGCTGCGGGCTTTCCGGCGGCCATCAGCCTCGGCGACACCAGGGCACACGTGGAGCCGCCGCGCCAGCCTGCGAAGCATTTTCCGGTAGGGCCGCGGCTCTGGCGACAGCTCCCACGCCCGAAGAGCCAGGAGGGAAAGCCATGCCTCGTTGGAAAGCTCTTTGGCAGCCGCTCGCGTGGCCCCACAGCCCGTGGGGCTGCGGGCTTTCCGGCGGCCGTCAGCCTCGGCGACACCTGCGACCACGTGGCGCCGCCGCGCCAGCCTGCGAAGCATTTTCCGGTAGGGCCGCGGCTCTGGCGACAGCTCCCCCACCCGAAGAGCCAGGAGGGAAAGCCGTGCCTCGTTGGAAACCTCTTTGGCAGCCGCTCGCGTGGCCCCACAGCCCGTGGGGCTGCGGGCTTTCCGGCGGCCGTCAGCCTCGGCGACACCGGCGCCCACGTGGCGCCGCCGCGCCAGCCTGCGAAGCATTTTCCGGTAGGGCCGCGGCTCTGGCGACAGCTCCCCCACCCGAAGAGCCAGGAGGGAAAGCCGTGCCTCATTGGAAAGCTCTTTGGCAGCCGCTCGCATGGCCCCATAGCCCGTGGGGCTGCGGGCTTTCCGGCGGCCATCAGCCTCGGCGACACCAGGGCACACGTGGCGCCGCCCGCGCCAGCCTGCGAAGCATTTTCCGGTAGGGCCGCGCCTGTGGCGACAGCTCCCACGCCCGAAGAGCCAGGAGGGAAAGCCGTGCCTCGTTGGAAAGCTCTTTGGCAGCCGCTCGCGTGGTCCTACAGCCCGTGGGGGCTGCGGGGCTTTCCGGCGGCCGTCAGCCTCGGCAACACCGGCGCCCACGTGGCGCCGCCGCGCCAGCCTGCGAAGCATTTTCCGGTAGGGCCGCGTCTGTGGCGGACAGCTCCCACGCCCGAAGAGCCAGGAGGGAAAGCCGTGCCTCGTTGGAAAGCTCTTTGGCAGCCGCTCGCGTGGCCCCACAGCCCGTGGGGCTGCGGGCTTTCCGGCGGCCGTCAGCCTCGGCGCCACCGGTGCCTACGTGGCGCCGCCGCGCCAGCCTGCGAAGCATTTTCCGGTAGGGCCGCGTCTCTGGCGACAGCTCCCACGCCCGAAGAGCCAGGAGGGAAAGCCGTGCCTCAATGGAAAGCTCTTTGGCAGCCGCTCGCGTGGCCCCACAGCCCCGTGGGGCTGCGGGCTTTCCGGCGGCCGTCAGCCTCGGCGCCACCGGCGCCCATGTGGCGCCGCCGCGCCAGCCTGCGAAGCATTTTCCGGTAGGGCCGCTTCTGTGGCGACAGCTCCCACGCCCGAAGAGCCAGGAGGGAAAGCCGTGCCTCGTTGGAAAGCTCTTTGACAGCCGCTCGCATGGCCCCATAGGCCGTGGGGCTGCGGGCTTTCCGGCGGCCATCAGCCTCGGCGACACCAGGGCACACGTGGCGCCGCCGTGCCAGCCTGCGAAGCATTTTCCGGTAGGACCGCGGCTCTGGCGACAGCTCCCCCACCCCGAAGAGCCAGGAGGGAAAGCCGTGCCTCGTTGGAAAGCTCTTTGGCAGCCGCTCGCGTGGTCCTACATCCCGTGGGGCTGCGGGCTTTCCGGCGGCCGTCAGCCTCGGCGACACCGGTGCCCACGTGGCGCTGCCGCGCCAGCCTGCGAAGCATTTTCCGGTAGGGGCCGCGTCTCTGGCGACAGCTCCCACGCCCGAAGAGCCAGGAGGGAAAGCCGTGCCTCGTTGGAAAGCTCTTTGGCAGCCGCTCGCGTGGCCCCACAGCCCGTGGGGCTGCGGGGCTTTCGGCGGCCGTCAGCCTCGGCGACACCGGTGCCCACGTGGCGCCGCCCGCGCCAGCCTGCGAAGCATTTTCCGGTAGGGCCGCGGCTCTGGTGACAGCTCCCCCACCCGAAGAGCCAGGAGGGAAAGCCGTGCCTCGTTGGAAAGCTCTTTGGCAGCCGCTCGCGTGGCCCCACAGCTCGTGGGGCTGCGGGATTTTCGGCGGCCGTCAGCCTCAGCGACACCAGTGCCCACGTGGCGCCGCCGCGCCAGCCTGCGAAGCATTTTCTGGTAGGGGCCGCGTCTCTGGCGAGAGCTACCACACCCGAAGAGCCAGGAGGGAAAGCCGTGCCTCGTTGGAAAGCTCTTTGGCAGCCGCTCGCGTGGCCCCAGAGCCCGTGGGGCTGCGGGCCGTCCGGCAGCCGTCAGCCTCGCGGCGCCACCGGCGCCCACGTGGCGCCGCCGCGCCAGCCTGCGAAGCATTTTCCGGTAGGGCCACGGTTCTGGCGACAGCTCCCACGCCCGAAGAGCCAGGAGGGAAAGCCGTGCCTCGTTGGAAAGCTCTTTGGCAGCCGCTCGCGTGGCCCCACAGCCCGTGGGGTTGCGGGCTTTTTCGGCGGCCGTCAGCCTCGGCGACACCGGCGCCCACGTGGCGCCGCCGTGCCAGCCTGCGAAGCATTTTCTGGTAGGGACGCGTCTCTGGCGACAGCTCCCACGCCCGAAGAGCCAGGAGGGAAAGCCGTGCCTCGTTGGAAAGCTCTTTGGCAGCCGCTCGCGTGGCCCCACAGCCCGTGGGGCTGCGGGCTTTCCGGCGGCCGTCAGCCTCGGCGACAACTGCGACCACGTGGCGCCGCCGCGCCAGCCTGCGAAGCATTTTCCGGTAGGGCCGCGTCTCTGACGACAGCTCCCACGCCCGAAGAGCCAGGAGGGAAAGCCGTGCCTCGTTGGAAAGCTCTTTGGCAGCCGCTCGCGTGGCCCCACAGCCCGTGGGGCTGCGGGCTTTTCGGCGGCCGTCAGCCTCGGCGACACCAGTGCCCACGTGGCGCCACCCGCACCAGCCTGCGAAGCATTTTCCGGTAGGGCCGCGGCTCTGACGACAGCTCCCACGCCCGAAGAGGCCAGGAGGGAAAGCCGTGCCTCCTTGGAAAGCTCTTTGGCAGCCGCTCGCGTGGCCCCACAGCCCGTGGGGCTGCGGGCTTTCCGTCGGCCATCAGCCTCGGCGACAGCCAAGTGCCCACGTGGCGCCGCCGCGCCAGCCTGCGAAGCATTTTCCGGTAGGGCCGCGGCTCTGGCGACAGCTCCCACGCCCGAAGAGCCAGGAGGGAAAGCCGTGCCTCGTTGGAAAGCTCTTTGGCAGCCGTTCGCATGGCCCCACAGCCCGTGGGGCTGCGGGCTTTTCGGCGGCCATCAGCCTCGGCGACACCTGCGACCACGTGGCGCCGCCGCGCCAGCCTGCGAAGCATTTTCCGGTAGGGCCGCGTCTGTGGCGACAGCTCCCACGCCCGAAGAGCCAGGAGGGAAAGCCGTGCCTCGTTGGAAAGCTCTTTGGCAGCCGCTCGCGTGGCCCCCACAGCCCGTGGGGCTGCGGGCTTTCCGGCGGCCGTCAGCCTCGGCGACACCTGCGACCACGTGGCGCCGCCCGCGCCAGCCTGCGAAGCATTTTCCGGTAGGGCCGCGTCTCTGGCGACAGCTCCCACGCCCGAAGAGCCAGGAGGGAAAGCCGTGCCTCGTTGGAAAGCTCTTTGGCAGCCGCTCGCGTGGCCCCACAGCCCGTGGGGCTGCGGGCTTTCCGGCGGCCGTCAGCCTCGGCGACACCAGTGCCCACGTGGCGCCGCCGCGCCAGCCTGCGAAGCATTTTCCGGTAGGGCCGCGTCTCTGGCGACAGCTCCCACGCCCGAAGAGCCAGGAGGGAAAGCCGTGCCTCGTTGGAAAAGCTCTTTGGCAGCCGCTTGCGTGGCCCCACAGCCCGTGGGGCTGCGGGCTTTCCGGCGGCCGTCAGCCTCGGCGACACCGGCGCCCACGTGGCGCCGCCACGCCAGCCTGCGAAGCATTTTCCGGTAGGGCCGCGGCTCTGGCGACAGCTCCCACGCCCGAAGAGCCAGGAGGGAAAGCCGTGCCTCGTTGGAAAGCTCTTTGGCAGCCGCTCGCGTGGCCCCACAGCCCGTGGGGCTGCGGGCTTTCCGGCGGCCGTCAGCCTCGGCGCCACCGGCGCCCACGTGGCTCCCGCCGCCCCAGCCTGCGAAGCATTTTCCGGTAGGGCCGCGTCTCTGGCGACAGCTCCCACGCCCGAAGAGCCAGGAGGGAAAGCCGTGCCTCGTTGGAAAGCTCTTTGGCAGCCGCTCGCATGGCCCCATAGCCCGTGGGGCTGCTGGGCTTTCCGGCGGCCATCAGCCTCGGCGACACCAGGACACACGTGGCGCCGCCGCGCCAGCCTGCGAAGCATTTTCCGGTAGGGCCGCGGCTCTGGCGACAGCTCCCACGCCCGAAGAGCCAGGAGGGAAAGCCATGCCTCGTTGGAAAGCTCTTTGGCAGCCGCTCGCGTGGCCCCACAGCCCGTGGGGCTGCGGGCTTTCTGGCGGCCGTCAGCCTCGGCAACACCTGCGACCACGTGGCGCCGCCCGCGCCAGCCTGCGAAGCATTTTCCGGTAGGACCACGTCTCTGGCGACAGCTCCCACGCCCGAAGAGCCAGGAGGGAAAGCCGTGCCTCGTTGGAAACCTCTTTGGCAGCCGCTCGCGTGGTCCTACAGCCCGTGGGGCTGCGGGCTTTCCGGCGGCCGTCAGCCTCGGCGACACCGGCGCCCACGTGGCGCCCGCCTGCGCCAGCCTGCGAAGCATTTTCCGTAGGGCCACGGCTCTGGCGACAGCTCCCACGCCCGAAGAGCCAGGGGAGGGAAAGCCGTGCCTCGTTGGAAAGCTCTTTGGCAGCCGCTCGCGTGGCCCCACAGCCCGTGGGGCTGCGGGCCTTCCGGCAGCCGTCAGCCTCGGCGCCACCGGCGCCCACGTGGCGCCGCCGCGCGCCAGCCTGTGAAGCATTTTCCGGTAGGGCCGCGTCTCTGGCGACAGCTCCCACACCCGAAGAGCCAGGAGGGAAAGCCGTGCCTCGTTGGAAAGCTCTTTGGCAGCCGCTCGCGTGGCCCCACAGCCCGTGGGGCTGCGGGCTTTCCGGCGGCCGTCAGCCTCGGCGACACCAGTGCCCACGTGGCGCCGCCGCGCCAGCCTGCGAAGCATTTTCCGGTAGGGCCGCGTCTCTGGCGACAGCTCCCCCACCCGAAGAGCCAGGAGGGAAAGCCGTGCCTCGTTGGAAACCTCTTTGGCAGCCGCTCGCGTGGCCCCACAGCCCGTGGGGCTGCGGGCTTTCCGGCGGCCGTCAGCCTCGGCGACACCGGCGCCCACGTGGCGCCGCCGCGCCAGCCTGCGAAGCATTTTCCGGTAGGGCCGCGTCTCTGGCGACAGCTCCCCACGCCCGAAGAGCCAGGAGGGAAAGCCGTGCCTCGTTGGAAAGCTCTTTGGCAGCCGCTCACGTGGCCCCATAGCCCGTGGGGCTGCGGGCCTTCCGGCAGCCGTCCAGCCTCGGCGCCACCGGCGCCCACGTGGCGCCGCCGCGCCAGCCTGTGAAGCATTTTCCGGTAGGGCCGCGTCTCTGGCGACAGCTCCCACGCCCGAAGAGCCAGGAGGGAAAGCCGTGCCTCGTTGGAAAGCTCTTTGGCAGCCGCTCGCGTGGCCCCACAGCCCGTGGGGCTGCGGGCTTTCCGACGGCCGTCAGCCTCGGCGACACCAGTGCCCACGTGGCGCCGGCCGCGCCAGCCTGCGAAGCATTTTCCGGTAGGGCCGCGTCTCTGGCGACAGCTCCCACGCCCGAAGAGCCAGGAGGGAAAGCCATGCCTCGTTGGAAACCTCTTTGGCAGCCGCTCGCGTGGCCCCCACAGCCCGTGGGGCTGCGGGCTTTCCGGCGGCCGTCAGCCTCGGCGCCACCGGCGCCCACGTGGCGCCGCCACGCCAGCCTGCGAAGCATTTTCTGGTAGGGCCGCGTCTCTGGCGACAGCTCCCACGCCCGAAGAGCCAGGAGGGAAAGCCGTGCCTCGTTGGAAAGCTCTTTGGCAGCCGCTCGCGTGGCCCCACAGCCCGTGGGGCTGCGGGCTTTCCGGTGGCCGTCAGCCTCGGCGCCACCGGCGCCCACGTGGCGCCGCCCGCGCGAGCCTGCGAAGCATTTTCCGGTAGGGCCGCGTCTCTGGCGACAGCTCCCACGCCCGAAGAGCCAGGAGGGAAAGCCGTGCCTCGTTGGAAAGCTCTTTGGAAGCCGCTCGCATGGCCCCATAGCCCGTGGGGGCTGCGGGCTTTCCGGCGGCCGTCAGCCTCGGCGACACCAGGGCACACGTGGAGCCGCCGCGCCAGCCTGCGAAGCATTTTCCGGTAGGGCCGCGGCTCTGGCGACAGCTCTCACGCCCGAAGAGCCAGGAGGGGAAAGCCATGCCTCGTTGGAAAGCTCTTTGGCAGCCGCTCGCGTGGCCCCACAGCCCGTGGGGCTGCCGGGCTTTCCGGCGGCCGTCAGCCTCTGCGACACCTGCGACCACGTGGCGCCCGCCGCGCCAGCCTGCGAAGCATTTTCCGGTAGGGCCGCGGCTCTGGCGACAGCTCCCCCACCCGAAGAGCCAGGAGGGAAAGCCGTGCCTCGTTGGAAACCTCTTTGGCAGCCGCTCGCGTGGCCCCACAGCCCGTGGGGCTGCGGGCTTTCCGGCGGCCGTCAGCCTCGGCGCCACCGGCGCCCACGTGGTGCCGCCGCGCCAGCCTGCGCAGCATTTTCCGGTAGGGCCGCGGCTCTGGCGACAGCTCCCACGCCCGAAGAGCCAGGAGGAAAGCCGTGCCTCATTGGAAAGCTCTTTGGCAGCCGCTCGCGTGGCCCCAGAGCCCGTGGGGCTGCGGGCCTTCCGGCAGCCGTCAGCCTCGGCGCCACCGGCGCCCACGTGGCGCCGCCGCGCCAGCCTGCGAAGCATTTTCCGGTAGGGCCGCGTCTTTGACGACAGCTCCCACGCCCGAAGAGCCAGGAGGGAAAGCCGTGCCTCGTTGGAAAGCTCTTTGGCAGCCGCTCGCGTGGTCCTACAGCCCGTGGGGCTGCGGGCTTTCCGGCGGCCGTCAGCCTCGGCAACACCGGCGCCCAAGTGGCGCCGCCCGCGCCAGCCTGCGAAGCATTTTCCGGTAGGGCCGCGTCTCTGGCGACAACTCCCACGCCCAAAGAGCCAGGAAGGGAAAGCCGTGCCTCGTTGGAAAGCTCTTTGGAAGCCGCTCGCATGGCCCCATAGCCCGTGGGGCTGCGGGCTTTCCGGCGGCCGTCAGCCTCGGCGACACCAGTGCCCACGTGGAGCCGCCGCGCCAGCCTGCGAAGCATTTTCCGGTAGGGCCGCGGCTCTGGCGACAGCTCTCACGCCCCGAAGAGCCAGGAGGGAAAGCCATGCCTCGTTGGAAAGCTCTTTGGCAGCCGCTCGCGTGGCCCCACAGCCCGTAGGGCTGCGGGCTTTCCGGCGGCCGTCAGCCTCTGCGACACCTGCGACCACGTGGCGCCGCCGCGCCAGCCTGCGAAGCATTTTCCGGTAGGGCCGCGTCTCTGGCGACAGCTCCCCCACCCGAAGAGCCAGGAGGGAAAGCCGTGCCTCGTTGGAAAGCTCTTTGGCAGCCGCTCGCGTGGCCCCACAGCCCCGTGGGGCTGGGGCTGCTTTCCGGCGGCCGTCAGCCTCGGCGACACCGGCGCCCACGTGGCGCCGCCACGCCAGCCTGCGAAGCATTTTCCGGTAGGGCCGCGGCTCTGGCGACAGCTCCCACGCCCGAAGAGCCAGGAGGGAAAGCCATGCCTCGTTGGAAATCTCTTTGGCAGCCGCTCGCGTGGCCCCACAGCCCGTGGGGCTGCGGGCTTTCCGGCAGCCGTCAGCCTCGGCGCCACCGGCGCCCACGTGGCGCCGCCGCGCCGGCCTGCGAAGCATTTTCCGGTAGGGCCGCGTCTTTGACGACAGCTCCCACGCCCGAAGAGCCAGGAGGGAAAGCCGTGCCTCGTTGGAAAGCTCTTTGGCAGCCGCTCGCATGGTCCTACAGCCCGTGGGGCTGCGGGCTTTCCGGCGGCCGTCAGCCTCGGCAACACCGCGCCCAAGTGGCGCCGCCGCGCCAGCCTGCGAAGCATTTTCCGGTAGGGGCCACGGCTGTGGCGACAGCTCCCACGCCCAAAGAGCCAGGAAGGGAAAGCCGTGCCTCGTTGGAAAGCTCTTTGGCAGCCGCTCGCGTGGCCCCACAGCCCGTGGGCTGAGCGGGCTTTTCGGCGGCCGTCAGCCTCGGCGACACCAGTGCCCACGTGGCGCCGCCGCGCCAGACTGCGAAGTATTTTCCGGTAGGACCACGTCTCTGGCGACAGCTCCCACGCCCGAAGAGCCAGGAGGGAAAGC